>NW_007726488.1:177686-222749 GCF_000696425.1 Galeopterus variegatus | reverse complement strand
AAAAAAAAAAAAAAAAAAAAAAAAAAAAAAAAAAAAAAAAAGACAAAGGATTCTAACAGATTAATTTTTAATGTTTTGTGCTGTCTTTGTCTGGTATTGGTTACAGTGTAATTCTTGCCTTACAGAGTGAATTAGAAAGTATTCACTCTCCTTCAATTTAATGAAATAATTTATGTAAAATTGGTATTATCAGTGTTATTTATTCTTTAAATGTTTGACACAATTCACCAGTGAACCCATCTGGACCTGTAGTTTTCTTTGTCTGAAAGTTTATACCTAAAACTTCACTTTCCTTAAATAAACATGACTATTCAAGTTACTTGTTTTTTAAATAAATTTTGGGAGTTTGTGCTTTTTAAGCAATGTGTCAAGTTCATCTAATTTTACTAATAAAATTCCTTTTTTTTTTTTTAATCTGTAGAATCTGTGGTGATCTTATCTCTTTATTTCTGATATTGGTAAGCTGTGTCATTTTTTTTTTTTTTCTATCCAGTTTGGCTAAAGGCTTATCAATTTTATGAATGTTATCAAAGAACTAGTGGTTTCATTAATTTTACTCCACAATTTATGCTTTTATTTTATTGATTTTCACTATGTTCTTGCTTATGTTCATTTTTTCTTCTTACTTTTGATTTCATTTATCCTTATAATTCTGGTTTCTAAGGGTAGAAGCTAAAATAATTGATTTTAGACCTTTCTTCTTTTCTAACATAGGAATTTGGTGATATGAAATTCCCTATAATTGCTGTCATAGCTACACCCCAGAAATTTTGATAGATTGTGTTTTTATTTTTATTCAGTGGAAATAGATATTACTTCTCCTTTTGATTTCTTCTTTGATCCCTGTTTTAGTTAAAAATGTGTTATTTAGTTTGAAAGTATTTAAGAAATTTCTAGATATCTTTCTGTTATTGATTTTGAATTTAATTTCATTGTGATCTAATAACCAATTTTTTATGACTTAAGTAATTTTATATTTAGTAAGATCTCTTTTAAAATCATTTTAGGTAAATGTTCTCAGCACTTGAAAAGAGTTCACGTTCTGCTATCGTTGAATGGAGTGCTTTATAAGTGGCAACTAGGTCAATTAAATCTACTCTCTTCATTTTTTTCTTTTTAAGTTGAAATAGTAGTCTTTTATGGGAGAGAGGCAAAGAAAAGGGAATATAATAGGGGAGGTGAATATGAGAAACTTCTACAGTACTGGAACATTCTAATTTTTAACCTGGATGGGGAGTACATGGTGTGTGCTTTATTATTTTTTCTCACACAGTACACATATGCTTTTTTTTATTGAATCATAATTGATTACACATATTTTGGGTGGTCAATGTTTGACGTATGTTGATTAATCAATATTACTAGTATACATATTGTTACAAATCGTACTTATTCTTTATGACCCTTGTCCAATCTTTCCCCTTCCCCTTCTCACTCCCTGCTCCCACCACTGATACACCTAGGTTCCTTCTCTCCCTCTGAAAGAGTAATGGTTATTCTGTTGAGTTGTTGCCTAGATGATCTGTCCAATGCTGAGGATTGTGTTCACCCACCCACATGAAGGTTATGTTTTGGGTATTCTCCTTGGTTCTGGTGTTGTGCCTGGTTGCAGAGGGGTTCCAATCACTGGCTCTATGCCTTGGGCCCCCAGGCAGGCCCCGAGGTGCTGGCAGTGTGCCTGGTTGTGGGAGGAGGGTGTCCAGTCCCCAACTTTATGCTTCGAGCACCTGGGTGGGCCCTGAGGCACTGGCAGTGTGCCTGGTTGCAGGTGGGCAATCTGGTCCCCAGATCCATGCCTCAAGCCCCCTGGCAGTCCCTGAGGCAATCGTGGTGTACCTGGACTGGAACTAATGTTTTGTCCTTTGCTTATTTCTAAAATGGGAGAACCTCCCGTGGGAACCAGTACTTGAGCTATGTGGGTGAGATAAATTGCTGCTTTGCGGCTGTTTCCCTAGAGAAGGCTTTTTGTGCAGCTCAGGGTTTAATGGTCGACCTTATAGGTACTTCTGGCTCTCCAGCGACCCAGTGCACCTGGGCTGTGTAGAAACTCTGTTCTGGGCCAGAGTCTGTTCACCAAACTGCACCCCATGCAATTCTACCTTCCTGACCAGTCTCCTCTGGGTGATCCTGCGCTGACTTGGGGTGTGGATTGGCTGTCCTTGATGTGTCCCAGTATTCTTCAGTTTGGGCCATCTCCCCCTCCACCTGTGCTCCAAACACTTCCAATGGGACAGCTGTGCACCAGACCCTGTGATGACTCACTGGCCTCTGAATGGCTCCTTTCTTTCAGTTGTTCTGGCTTCTCACTCCTGTGTGGGTGCACTGGAACACTACTAGTAGTCTTGCTGTCCTAGGGGCCACCAAGGCCCCCTTCTCCACTACCGCCTCCAGGCAACTCCATCTGGAGTACACAGCTGTGGCTTCTGCCGTCTCCTGCTCCATGCCCTCAGCAGCTCCAGCCTTAAAGTGGCTGCAGCCCAAAATGCTCTGAACAGATTTTCTTTCTCTCTTCATGGCTTCTCCTGCCTTCATGAACTCTGAAGGTTTCTCCTCTTCTTCCCCTGAGCTCTAGTGGCCCCAGCTTGGCTGTTGTTGAATTTTTATAGTTGTAAATTGGTTGATTTTTGGGAGAGAGTGATGCTGGGGACTGTCTATCCTGCCATCTTGACCACAACCACCTGTCTTCATATTTGTGTTGATTTTGATGAGAAATACTTTGCCTTCTTGAAATTTGTTGCTCTGTATGTAGCATATATTTTTTCCTGCCTGCTTTAAAAGTTGTATTTTTATGACTGATTTTGAGTAATTTTACTGTTATATGCCTTATAGTTTTCTTCTTTTTGTGTGCTTGGTGCTCATTTAGTTTCTTGATCTGGGCGTTTATTTATTTATTTATTTAAACTTAAAAAAATCTTTAGCCATTAGTTACTCAGATATTTTTTTCCTGCCATCCCTTCTTATCTTTCAGAAACTATAATTATACATATATTAAGCTGCTTAAATGTGTTCCACTGTTCACTGCTTTTCTGTTCAGTGTTTTACTCTTTTTTTTTCTTTTTTATTTAATTTTGAGTAGTTTCTCTTACTATGATATCAAGTCCACTAATTGTGACTTCTGCAATATCTAATTTACTGTTAATCCTATCCAATGCATTTTCATCTCATATGCTGTAATTTTTATCTCTGGAAGATTGATTTGAGTATATTTTCAATTACGTCTCTACTTAACTTTTAGCACATATGGAATACAGTTATAATAAGTGTTTTAGTGCTCTTGTCTGTTAATGCTGAAATCTATGTATATTCTGAGTTGATTTTGGATGGATGAACTTTTCCCCTAATAATTGTTTACATTATTCTGCTTCTTTTCATGTCTAATAATTTAATATTCAATGCCAGATGTTGTGAATTTTATCTCGTTGGGTGCTGTTATTTTTATATTCTTATAATATTTTAATCTTTGCCCTGTAATGCAGTAAAGTTGCCTGGAAATAGGTTAATCCTTTCATATCTTGCTTTTAGGATTTTCTAGGTGGAACTAGAACTGAATTCAGTCTATGGTTGATTATTCCCCAGTACTGAGGCAAGTTCCTTTTGTGTAAACAACACAGTGCTCCATGAATTATGAAGTTATCCAGTCTGGTTGATTGGAACAGGTACTATTTCTGGCCTTATGTGAGCATCAGTTAATGATTCTCTCATCCTTTCTGATTTTTTTCATTTTCTCACATGTGTGCTCTAATTAATAATCTCCTAAATATTAGAGGAAAATCCTCTGTGGATTTCCTCAGCCCCCTCTCTGCTCAGCTCTCTCTTCTCTGGTGTTCAGTTCTATGAACACTAGCTGCCTCGATTTTGCCAGACCCTCGACATGATCTACTCAACTTTATAATTAATACCATGTCTCCTCCTGAGTTACCCTTCACTCTACTACAGGCTGAAAACTCTCACAAATAAAGGAGGTGTCATAACTGTACAATTCACCTGTTCATTCTTCATCTCTCAGTGATTCCTATCCTTCATTGCCTGATGTCCATTGACTTGAAAACATTGTTTCACATATGTTTCTATTCTTTTTTTTCAGAAGGAAGAATAAATCCAGTCCCTAATACACCATCTTATTTTTAAGCAAAAGTCTCAAGTCTCAACAAGTATCATTTTTTGTGTGTGACTGATGCAATTTTTGTCTACAAATAATATAAATTACAGAGGTTATTATGTGTCAGGCACTCCACATGCATGATCTCACTGAATACTCACACCAACTCCATATACTATGCAATATTGTCATTGCCACTTTTCCAATGACGTAACTGAGGTTCAGTGAAGTCAAGTAACCTGGTCAACATCAGCTAGTAAGCAAAGGCAGTTGACTTAAGACATAATCCAGACCTGTCTGACTCCAAAGGCCTTTATCCTAACAATACTGCTATTCTTTCATGGATGTCAACCTACCCTTAATTTTTGTGTTATCATTGGTGACAAAAAGGATCATTGTTCTGAGGAAAATGGAGTAGTTTAGTCAGGCCCCCTTGCCTTAGGTCCAGTTGGGGGTGGTGCAGCACATTCTTTATAAACAAGTTGTGTGGGGTGGAGTTAGTGCACATGCGTGTCTATGTATTTTCAGCCTTTTGCTATTCTTGTGTGCTCTTCAGCGTGTGTGAGGCAGCAGCTCTGAATGGCTGGTTGACAGAGCTTGCATCGAGAAAAAAAGAATATTCTTTCTTCAACCACGGCTCGAAGGACATTTTTTCCTGTTACCTACCCCATAGATCTGCATGTGAAGAGTTTGTGAACGGGCTCAAGGGGTCTGTGAGAACTAGCCCTAGATCTACAATTGCCATTTTGAAGCCATTTAAAAGTATAATTATTTTTTCTCTAGTTCAGACTGTAAATGCACTTATTAAGCCAAATAATTGTCACACTAGAGATATTGTGTGTTTTAGGTTTAGATAAATAAATCTAAATGTCATCTTGTCTAGCTCAAATGCCAACAGTTGTGTGTGCAGCTTCCAACAGCACAACCTTTGAAAAGGTGTTTTTCTTTAATTGCAGAAGATACAAGATCTGTGGGAGTAACAAAATGCTTAATGTTGAATGGTGCCAAATGCAGGTAAAACAGCTTGGGAAAACAAGTACCATTTGAAAGCTATACTTAATGCTTAGCAGGAAGAGCATGTCATTTTATTTACAAGTGACCCAGAGTCACTACAAAACTTTACTCTCCAAAATAAAGTGGTTTGGATAGAGCTAGCAACTGCACTGACCAGATTGAATACAAAGTTTCAGCAGCGGTAATTAGGGTCAAGGATTTGGATAAATAGGTTGTCCAAGTGTTCAGCAGAAACTGGAGAGTTAGCATTAGTAAAGCAAGATCTAGCAGGCATGTCTGAGGGGGTTGGGCCCAATGCTCTTTTGGACCTATCCATCGTGATTGAAGATCCTAATAACCATGTGAGAGAAAAATAAATCTCTGAGATGCACCTAATTTTATCATTTGTGGCTGAATATGAGAAGAACGGGGAGATAGTAGTAAGTCTTTCATTCTCCAGGTTACTTTAACACTGCCGCCAGCATAATCTTTTCTAAAACATGAGTTTGGGCATGTAGTTTCCCTTCTCACAAAACATTCACTGTTGCTTCAACATGACATACAAGGGCTTCTACAGTCTGGAATTGCTCTTGCTTCATCTCTACTGAGAATTCATGCCTCAGACATACTAAATTTCCTACTGTTCTCTAAATATGCCATGCAATTAAATGCAAACATGCTTTACCTCTTCTTGGAATTCCAAGTCCCCATTTACCTTTCTGGGAAAACATTCCTTATCCTTCAAATGACAGCTTAAAAGTCTCCTATTTGGTAAAAATGTTTTTGAATTGCTAAAGTGGATGCCATCACTTCCTCCTTATTCTACCATTGTACCTAGCACTTACCTCAATACTGCATTTATCACACTGTACTACATGTATAAATGTATGCCCTTCTCATCTATTTTACTGTGAATTCCTGAGGGCGACAACGATATCCCGCACCATGCTGAACAGGACTAATGATAAATAAGTAAGTAAATGGGTAAGAAGAAAAAAAAAGAAAGAAATGTTGAAACAATAGACGGAATAATCAGAGAATAGAAACAGAATGCAAATAATTATGTGATACCTCTTGATGACTAATGAAACAAATTTTTATTTATTTAAATATTGAGCAGGCCATGTTTTGCTCATGGGCAGCCTATACTTCCACTGAGCCTGCGTATTAATATTACACCACAAAAACATGGTTGACAAGGAGTAATGTTCAAACATAAAATCTGTAATCCTTTAGAAGCTTCATAAGTGCAACGGTTATTAAAGTGACCACTCTAAATATTATGATAAAAATAGTTCTCCTTTCAAATAGTTCACTTCATTTTCCCTTAGTGAACTCTTCTACTGTATACAAAATAGGATTATATTTCATAAAAAGTTTGATATGCATACAGCTTTTATATAGCACATCTACTAAATAAATAGGAACATAGCTGCACTTTCCAATAACAACTTAGATTTGGCATTATAATTGTACAGCAAGCCCTAAGCTTGTTTTAATTTTCTTCATATCAAAAATAATATATGTATATATTTCAGCTTTCGTGTTTAACTGTACAACATCTCATATACCTGCAATGTATACTGTCCTAATAAATATTTCTTCAAATGATAGCTGGAAATACAAAATGTATGTATGTGTAAAGTTCATTTTATTGCAAATAGAATTGAATTTCACAGGTCAGTGGTTCTCAAAGTGTCATCATTGCACCTTTGGCAGTTTCGAAGATTCTTTCAGGAGTCTAAGAGGTCAAAACTATTTTCATAATTACATAAGGACAGTATTTTCCTTTTTCATTATGTTGACATTTCCAATGATGGTGCAAAAGCAATGGTGGGAAAATCTTTTGGAGCCTTAACATGAACCAAGGCCGTACTATCAAACTGTATTATCTTTGCATTCTTCACCACTACACTCACAGAAAAAAAATTTGCCAATTTCACTAATCCGTAATGAAGTGCTAAAAATTATCACTTTTATTAAATATCAACCATTGAGTACACACTCTGTATAACAAAATGAGAAGTATGCATAAAAAACTCCTGCCAAATTATGAAGTAAAATGATTGTCCCCAGGAAAAATACTTGTGGGTTTGTTTAAGCTGAAAACTAAACTATCTTCATTATTTTATGGAACATAATTTTTAATTGACAGACTATTGTTTTTCAGACTGTGTATTTGGCAGACTTTTTCTTTTTTTTGAAAATGAAAGAAGTAAGCCTATCATGTCAAGGGAAACAACTGATAGTATTTGTTGCTAATGATAATATTTAGACTTTTATGAAAAAAAAAAATAGAAGTTTGGGTGATTTCTAACTGCCCCTATAAACTTGACAGCTTATTCTTAAAAACTTCTGATGAGATTGGTAGTGATATTAACAAATTAGATGATTTTGAAATTATATAATTAAATGTGTTGACATACTCATCTATGTAACTCGGCTAACCAGGATTTCCCAAATGACCAAATGGTGATGTTACAAAATTATTCATGCATAAAAGACTCTTAATTTGCAATTTAAAGCAATAGATTTTAATGTAACAGCATACACAAAGTTTATCAATAGGTTTTCAAATTTTATATTATAACCAACATGTAAGAAATTACTCCTTCAGTTTGAGTATAATATCTAAAACGGATATCTACGATACCTTAAAAGACTAATACTTTTCACTTTTCCAACTCCATATCTCTGTGATATCAGATTATCTCCATATACTTCAATTAAAACAGCATATTACAAATGATTGAATGCACTTGCCTCAATGAGAATTTTACTTTTCTCAATGAATACTTTTGGTTTTGCACAAGAGTGGTATTTTTCATAAAATATGTTACTTATGTTAACACGTAATGGATTTATCATTGTTGTTTTAAAATGAATTAATAAATAAGATCTCCAATTTTAAGATCTCAGTTTTAATCTTTAATGTTATAAATTTTGATAGAGATATCTCACATGAACAGTGTGAGCCTCAATAATTTTTAAAATACAAAGGGGTCTTGAGACAAAAAATTTGAGAACAATTGGTATATATTAACTCATTGAATAAATATTCATTGAAATCCTAATACTGTGGTAGGACCTACGGGATAATGTGTTGAGTAAAACAGACATAGTCCGTATACTCATAGAAATGATGAAGTTGAAGGGGAAAATGGACAATAAACAAGTAACATATTCAACAATAAATTAATCATGTTTTAAAAAGTGCTATGTAAATCAAAACAAAACACAACAAAACAAAACAAAAAAACAGGATGACTGACATGTTATTAACTAAGCAAGATCTTTTTCTGCCGTGCACTACATTCATCCCTTTATTCTCTTACTTCTTTCTTTAATAAATGACCTTGTAGTTTTCACAACTATTAGCTTTCCTGTCAAGAAATAACTCTTTCAACCACCTATTCTTCCACCTGTCAACTGGCTAAGGATGCACTACCTCCTCCCTTCCCCCCAACTTCTGCCTAGGCTTACCTTATTGCTTTTAATCTCCGAGGAAAAGGTGCTTTTCTTTGTGAACAAGTTCCTCTCTCCATTGTTCTGTGAATTCTGCTACTGCATAGTTCCTCAAGGACCTTGTTCCAGTCATGTCTTCTCTCTCGTGTGCTTTCACTCTCTCCTTATCCACCACGTTCAGCTCCTGTATCTACCACTATCTTCACATCTTTTAGATATTGCATGCAAGCTGTCACCACTACTTTACTTCATATTCTATCCATTTTAATTATGAAGCATATTCATTTTGCAGAAAGTACCAGAATAATTATAGCAAACATTCATGCATTTATGATCCAGAATTAACAAATAGAGATACAGTGAACCTCTTTCAATCTCTTTCTCTATCTTTCCCAATAAAATCACTTTCTTGAAGTCGTTGCTTATACTTACTATATATTTTTATTCTTTTCCATCATAATATATGTAACAAAGATCAATACAAAATGCAGTCTTTGTGTTTAAAATTTTATATAAATGAAACCACACCATACATACTCACTTATACCTTATTTTCAAATGTTTCCATATGATAGAAAGCCTTTTTTTAACTACTCTTATAATTTTATTATATGAATTTACTGTAATTTATGTCACCATTCCTTTATTAAGTGGTATGTAAGGGTGAAATTGGTAGGTCATAGGGTACTCAGGGTATGAATATGTTTAACTTGACAAGATATTGCCAAACTTTGCTCCAAAATTGACAATCCTTTTTCCTTATGTTAGCTTTTATGATGTATAATATAAATACAATAACATCCACCAACTAGACTAATTCACAGTCATGTGATCATCACCATGATCAAAATAGAGAACATTTCCATCACCCTAAAATGTTCCCTCCTGCCCCTTTCAATCAATCTTTTCCTTTTATGGCAAAGACTGATCAGCTTTCTATTACCATATTTTTGCCTTTTCTAGTATTTCATGTAATGAAATCATACACTGTATAATTATATGTCTGGCTTCTGTCACTCTGGGTAATGCTTTTGAGATTCATCCATGTTATTACATATATCAATAGCTTGTTCCCTTACTGCTGAATAGTATTCTGTTTATAGATATATCACAATTTGTTTATTTATGCACCAGTCGATAAACATTTGAGTAGTCTCCAATTTAGAACTAATAGTGGTCTGACTAGTTAGCTCAGTTGTTTAGAGCACTATGTAATAACACTAGGATCAAGGGTTCTGATCTTCATACTGGCCAGCCAAAAAACAAACAAACAAAAAAACAACGCTAATAGTATTTGTAAAATGCTGCTAAGAAAATTTGAGAACACATCTTTGTAAAGACATAAGTTTTCATTTCTCTTGGGTAAATACCTCAGAGTTGAATTGCTGGCTGAATGCATATTTAACTTTATAAGAAACTGCCAAACTGTTTTTCAAAGTAGCCATACCAATTGCATTCCCATCAGTAAAGTTTGAGAGTTCCATTTATTCCACATCTTTGCCAACACTTGGCAGTCTTTTAATATTATCATTCTAGTAGATGTGTAATGGTATGTTTCTACATTTTTTTTTCCTTCAAAACGTCAATTTTTTCAGACTCTATTGAGGTGTGACTGACAAATAATTGTATATATTTAACATCCAGCATGATGTTTTGATAAATGTATACATTGTAAAATAATTCCTAAAATCAAGCTAATTAACATCTCAATAACTTCACACAATTACCATTTTATTTTTATGGGGAGGATACTTGAAATTTATTCCCTTAGCAAATTAATGTATAAAATACATTATTATTAAGTGTAGTCATCATGCCGTACATTAGTTCTTCAAAACTTATTCATCTTATAGTTGAAAATTTGTACCCTTTGACTCACATCTCCCCATTTCCCCCATCCTCCACCCTAGCTATTGGTAACCATCATTCAACTCAGTGTTTCTGTAAGTTTGACATTTTTAGATTCACATATAAGTGAGATCTCGCAAAATTTGTCTTTCTGTGTCTGGATTATTTTGCTTGGCATAATGTCCTCTGAGTTCATCTATGTTGTCACGAATGACAGGATTATCTTCTTTTTATAGCTGATTAATATTATATATATATACATACACCACATTTTCTTTATCCATTCAGCTATTGATGGACACTGGTTGTTTCCATATCTTGGCTATGCTGAATAATGCTACAATGAATGTGGGAATGCAGATATCTCTTTGACATATTAATTTTATTTCCTTTCGATGTATTTCCAGTAGTATTAGTGCTGGTTCATTCAGTAGTTCTATTTTAAGTTTTATGACAAATTGCCATACTGTTTTGTAGAGTAACTGTATTATTTACTTTCCAACCAACAGTGTATAAGGGTTCCCCTTTCTCCAACTCTCGTCAACATTTGGTATCTTTTGACATTTTTATAATTTTCTTCCCAACAGGTGTGAACTAATATCACATTGCGGTTTTCATTTGCATTTCTATGATGATTTTTGGTGTTCAGCACCTTTTTACATTCCCGTTAGCCATTTGGATGTCTTCTTTGAAGACATCTGTTCATGTTTTTTGCCCATTTTTACATGAGGTTATCTATGGGGTTTTTTAAATTATCATTTGCTGTTGAATTGTCCAATTTTCTTATATATTTTGGATATTAACCTCTTATCAGATAAATAATTTGCAAATATTTTCCCATTTCATAGAATTCCTTTTTATCTTGGTGATTGTTACTTTTGTGGTGAAGAAGTTTTTAAAGACAGTCTCACCTGTTTATTTTTATTTTTATTGCATGTGCTTTTGAGGTCATATTTTAAAAATCCTTGCCAAGACCATTTCAAGGATAATTTCTTTTGAGTATTTTTCTAACAGTTTTAAATTTTCATGTCTTATGTTTAAGTCATTAATTCATTTTGAGTTTATTTTTGTGTATCATGTGAGATAAGTGTCTAATTTTATTCTTTGACATGTAGATATTAAGCTTTTTTAACACTATTTATTGAAAAGACTGGCCTTCCCCCATTGTGTGTTCTTGCCATCTCTGTCAAAAATCAACTGACTATAAGTGAGTGGATTTATATCTAGATCTTGGATTCTGTTCCATTTATCTGTTTTTGTGCCCAAACCATGATATTTTGATTACTGTAGCTTTGAATTATATGTTAAAATCAGGAAGTATGATGGCTTCAACCTTGTTCATTTTGCTCAAGATTGTTTTGGCTATTCAGGCTCTTTTGTGGTTCCATACTAATTTTAGATTTTTTTTTCTATTTCTGTTAAAAAATGTAATAAGAAAATTGATAGGGATTGCATTGAATCAGTAAATCACTTCAGGCAGTATGGACACTTTAACAATAATTATTTTTCCAATCTATGCACATTGCCTTTTTTTCTTGGTTTCTTTTCAGGTTGTTTGAGCTGTCGATCTGGATGTTCATTTATCTGTCCAGATTTGGGAAGTTTTCTTTCATTATTACTTTAAATAAGGTTGCTTCTTCTTTCTCCTTTTCTGATCTTTTTGGGACAACCATAATGTGTACATTGGTTTTCTTGATTGTTCCCATAATTCCTGTATGGTTTTATTACTCTTTTTAATGCTTTTTTTTCTTTTTGTTTTTCTTAATGTGTAATTTCAAATGACCTTTCTTCAAGCTCATTGATTCTTCTGCCCTCTTGAGCAAGTCTTCTGTTGAGGCTCTTTTTGAAATTTTTCAGTTTAATTATTGTGTTCCTTAGCTTCAAAAATTTTGCTTTGTTTTAATAGTTTCATGTCTTTGTTGAATTTTAATTTCTTATATTATTTTCCTGATTTTTGTTTGGTTATCTACCTGTATCCTCTTGTAGTATGCTGAGCATTTTTAAAATGCATTTTGAATTATTTGTCAAATAGTAAATCTTAATTTCTTTAAAGGTAATTGCTAGTGTTTTATTTTGTTCCTTTGCTGATGTCATGTTTCCCTGATTGTGATCTTGTGGCCTTCCTTGGTGTCTGTGCATTTGAAGAAGTAGGCACTAGTTACAGTCTTTGTAGGCTGGCTTCAGTAAGGAAAGCTCTTCATCAGTTGGCCCATCCAGAGATTCTGGCTTGGTCCACAGGTGGGCTTGCTCCTGTAGTCCTTGGGTAAGCTGACATGCTGCCTGGGTCATCAGGTACGCAAGCTTGGGCCTGAGTTCTGGGTTCAAAGGGGCTGGCCTGGTGCCAATATCCACTTGGGTAGACTGGACCCTGGATCTGCTGAAGTAGGCCTGGACTCTGGGTCCACTGGAGTGTGGGGCTGCAGGAACCAGCCAGGTCCCTGTGGCCAGCCTGTTGTTGGAGCAGTCCTGATGACTGGGTACACAGGGCTAGTCTAGAATCTGGGTCTGTGGATGCTGGCCTGAAGCCACAAAATCTGGTTTGGATCCTGAAACTATGATTACCGGCCTAAAGCCTAGTTCTACATGGGAAGGCCTAGAGGCTGGGTCTGTGGGTGCCAGTCTGATCCCTGAGGTCATTGGGATTGGCCTAAAGCTGATTTTCGATGGTTTGACCTGGAACTGGAGTATGCCTAAATCCTGGGTCCACAAAGTTTGGCCTGATGATGGGATGGACTGGATCCAGAGTCAACAGAGACCAGTTTAAAGCTAAAGTCTACAGGTACTGGCATGGCTCTGGGGAGGGCCTGCCAGCTGGTTCTGTGGCTCCCTATATGATATCTGTGGCTGCAGGAGCCAAACTGGTACTGAGGCAGGCCTAGAAGCTGGGTGCATGGAAGCCAAACTGGTGGTGGGGACAGTCAGGGGCCTCAAACTGCTGGTGCTAGCCTGGGATTGAGGTGGGCCTGGAGCTTTGGGTGGGTCTGGAGCCTGTGTTTGTGAGGTCTATCCTGAAGCAGAAACCTCAGGTTGCAAGAGCTGGCTTAGTGGCTGGGGCTGGCTTGACTTTGAGGTGGGTCTGGAGCCTGAGGTTTAGAGGCCAGCTTGGTGTTGAGGCAGGCCTAGAGGCTTAGTCTGTGGAGTAACCTGGATCCTGAGCCTACAGAGGCTGGCCTGTCATGCAGATATGCCTAGCCTCTTGGTCTGCTGGTGCTAGCTTAAAGTCTAGGGCTGTGGGGGAGCCAGCTTGTCACTGCAGCATTCCTGAAGCCCAAGGCAGTGGAGACTAGTTCTTGCTGGAAATAGTCTGGAGCCTAAGATTGTTGGGGCCCACCTGAATGTGGGGCAGTCCTAGAACTTGAGGCCATTGGGCCAGCCTGGAGCTCGGGACTGAGGGGGCTGGTCTGACATTGGGACAGGCCTGCAGGTTTGACTCATAAGTATCAGCCTGGAGTCTGAACTCATGGGTGTCTTCCTGGCTCCGTGTTTTAGCTGGGCAAGCCCAGTGTTGAGGTCCAAAGCAAAGTCTAGTGCTCACTTCTCTTTCATTCCTCAAAGAGGAGAGTATCTCTCTGCATGCTGTGCTGCCTAGGACTGTGAGAGGGATGATATGGGTAATGTGAAACTGTCCTTTCTATCCTCTTCAATTTGTTTTACTTCTGTGCTACACAGAGGTGCTATGATCTCTCACCTCTTTTTGTTTTTTAGCTCTTGGGAAGTTACTTTTTTTTCACATGGGAATAATTGTACAAGTTGATGTTTCTGCAGGAAGACAAACATTGGTAAGTCTTATTGCGCCATCATACTGAGATCACCCTCACTGAGCTTTTTTAACAATTCTGCCTTGTGTTTGACTTTGTGGTTTCTTTTGATACAAAGAAGGTTTAAATATTATGTACTCATACTTGTCAATAATAACTTTTATAGTTTGTGCTCTTTGGATTTTATTTTTTACAAATCTTTCTTAACTTTAAATTTTAAAGCATTCTCTTATATTTCTTGTAAAGTTTTATTATTTGTTATCCTTTCTGCATATAACTTTTATTCACCAGAAATTTATTTTTGTGTTATGGTATAAATTAAAGCTTTAATTTTATTATTCCCTAGGCATAACTAGTTGTTCCTGTACTTTATTTGAATAATCAATTTTATCATCACTGACTTGTAATGGTACTTCTGTCATATATAGAGTTTTTATATATGGATAAGTGAATTCTTTCTGTGTCTCACATTCTGTCTTCTAGCATCATCCCAGGTCGCACAGAGGCCCTGATTCATAATTATTGAATCCAAATAAATAATAAATGATCATTTCTTTTTAATCCTAAGAAAAAATTCAGATATGTATGAAGACATGTATGTACTAAGACATTTGTCATGCCATTTTTAATGATAGAAAATTTTTTTTAAAATCTTTTATATAATGAGTATAACCCCAAATAAAAAATTGGTTAAAAATGGATGCTATATTTATACCATGAAATGATGAGCCTTTTTTGAAATCTAACCTTACAGACACAAACTTACTAACATGGATATATGTTCAAGACTTGCTATTTGAGAAAAAAAAAAAAAAAAAAAAAAAAACAGGCTCCAACAATAAAGTCACATTTCAAATTATCTTATTACAACCTATTCAGAGAAAACCATCTAAAACCGACACTAAATTGTTAAAAGGTAGTTATTTCGGTGGAGTGGGATTACAGGCAATATTTATTTTTTATCTTATTTGTACTTTCTCATAATAGTAAATATTTTGCTATATAATAATTCCATTTTTCTCACCTTTCTTATCATAATCCTAAAGGATAGTGTATTACTTAACATTTTTATGAACTTCAGTGAGGGAGTCAGTGTTGTAGTAACATTTGCTTTGAGGCCATACAGTCTCTAGTTCAAAATCTGTTCCCAGCATTTTTTGCTCATATGCTATCCCTGAGCCTCAGTTTCTGCACCAATAAAATTAAAGTAATTCATGGAACTTTTGTGAGGAATATATTAAATGGTATATGTGAAGCAGATAGCACAGTGTCTAGCCTGTTGAAAAGTAGTGAAACACCATAAATATTGCTATTAGTGATGTACAACACCCAAGTCATACTGCCGAATCCACTGGGAGGTAGACACAATGCTGTAGAAGACAATTCATCTCGCAGAATAGAAATGGCAATATGTCATAGAAGTCTCATGTCAGAACTGAGTACGATAGACATGTTGTCTTAGATTGTGTTTTCAACAAAATCACTCCCATAGACCGGGAAATACAGTAACAGTTCCGCCAGAGATTTTCTTCTGCGTGTGTGTCTGTGCACATGTATGCAGTTGTTTTCAATTTGGCTTGCTATTGTTTAGCTCCACAATAAAATAGCAGTGCTCAATATATCTTGATTTGAAGAGAACAGTAAAAATCTGTGATACTGAATCATTGTGTGAACTTGAATAAGTTTGGGCTAGGTTTCAGAAAATCAGACACTACAAAAGGTCATATTTTAGAGCTAAAATTTCCTCTGCTGTAATTTTGAGTAATAAATCATTGTGAAACTTACCAAAAGTTCAAAGCCAGGTTTTTCTATGGTTACCATAGTGAGCAAGAAACTTGAAGATTAATTGTAATCCATTTAAAAATAAAGCTATCTTATAAACTGTGTAATTATTACTCTACATAACATTTTGAATTTTTACCAATATCCAAGGGATGCAGTGTGTTAATGCATATATATATATACACGTATATATATGTGTGTGTATATATATAGATGTGTGTATGTATATATATATGTACATAAACAAAAGATGACAACCAAATTCCCCTTGTGTGAGTCTTAATGCAAAGAGCTTTGCAAAGTTATAAAAATAAAAATAGAAACAGAATTTACCTGACTTTGAATTATGTTCAAGAAACAATGAGAAAAATGCATGCCTTTCAAAACACTGAAAGCATTTAATTAAAGAGAAGTTGTGTTTCATCTCTAAGGTGATAGAAATAACATTGCTCTTGGCTTTGAATGACTTCAGTAAAATCTTGACTTTGCCATTGATACTTCTATTCTGTGGTTTAAAATTCTCCTACATCCTCAACCTCTTGATTAGATAACCTCTCTTTTCTTTCCTCATACTGGATACTCATCACTTTTTTAAAGCCCTCCAAAAATAGATGCTACTCCTGTTTTTCATTTCCCAACTACTTCAGGGTCAGGAAGTGGTATCTTCATTCTACTTCCACATCAATATTCCACCATGCTCATGTAAAATTATTTGCTTTTTGAAGGCTCATGGCATCCCGCTATACCACCTTCTATATCTCCTTGTTATTCTACTTATTAACTTACTGGTCAATACCCAAATTCAGGGGTCAGCAAACTATAACTCATGGGCCAAGTTTATTCTGCTTTATTTTGGAAATAAAGTTTTACTGGAACATTGTCATGCCCATTTACTTATACAGTGTCTATAGCTGCTTTTACACTACAGCAGAGTTGAGTAATTGAAACAGAGACCATATAACCTGGAAAACCTAAAATATTTAATATCTGGCCCCCAAAGAAGAAGTTTGCAGACATCTCAGTATTTGGCAAATTCTCACGGTTTTCCCCTTCTCAAACCCTGCCATCCTCTTTTATGGCTTTAGAATAATCCAAACAGCACTTCTCAGTGCTTTAATTTCTTTATTGTCAAAGTCTATTATATCTACTCCTCTTTAGTCACCATCTCCCAGGACCATCCTTCAGATTTTGTCAACCCCTGAAACTTGCTGTTTCTTTTTTTTTGGTCAGGAAAATCACTGTAGAGATGTATTTGAGAGATATTCACATATAACCTACATTGGCCCACATGTGATAAAGTACATGACCATTGGAATAAAGAGGGAATGTAAATACATAACTTTGTGTTATAAGGAATAGGCAGCCATGGGTGGATCCTGAGAAGACATTATCAGAGAGGTTGGAGGAAGGATAAGAGAATGAAGTATCTTGAAATCCACGGGAAGGTAGCTGACGGGGAAAAGACAGTCAAAATGACAATGCTGCAGAAAAGTTAAAATGTATAAAGATTGACTTGGTGCCTTTGTCAAAGATAAGATGGCTGTAGGTGTATGGGTTGATTTCTGGGTTCTCTATTCTATTCCAAGGATCCATGTTTCTGCCTCTTCAGAAAATGGTGCTGGGAAAACTGGATATTCATATGTAGGAGAATGAAACTAGACCTGTACCTCTCACCATATACCCAAATCAAATCAAAATGGATTAAAGAATTAAATATACATCCTGAAACAATAAAACTCCTTAAGGAAAACATAGGAGAAACACTCCAGGAAGTAGGAGTGGGTACAGACTTCATGAATATGACCCCAAAAGCACAGGCAACCAAAGGAAAAATAAACAAATGGGATAATATCAAACTAAAAAGCTTCTGCACAGCAAAATAAGCAATCAACACAGTGAAAAAACAAGCAACAGAGTGGGAGAAAATATTTGCAAAATATTCATCTGACAAGGATTATTGCCCAGAATATACAAGGAACTCAAACAATATAACAGCAACCAAACAAATAACTCAATTAAAAAATGGACAAAGGAGCTGAATAGGCACATCTGAAAGAAAGATATACAAATGACCAACAGACACATGAAAAAATGCTCAACATCACTCACCATTCAGGAAACAAAAATCAAAACCACACTGAGATACCATTTTACTCCAGTTAGGAGGGCTCATATCCAAAAGACTGAGAATGATAAATACTGACGAGGTTGTGGAGAAAAAGGAACTCTCATACACTGTTGGTGGGACAGCAAAATTGTGCAGCCTTTATGGAAAATGGTAGGGAGGCTCCTTAAACAATTACATATAGATCTACCATATGACCCAGCTTTTCTACTGCTGGGAATATACCCAGAGGAATGGAAATCATCATGCCAAATGGATACATGTACTCCCATGTTTATTGTAGAACTATTTACAATAGCCAAGAGTTGGAACCAACCCAAATATCCATCATCAGATGAGTAGATAAGAAAACTGTGGTATACCTATACTGTAGAATACTACTCTCCTATAAAAAAGAATGAAATACTACCATTCGCAACAACATGGATGTACTTAGAGAAACTTATATTAAGTGAAACAAGACAGGCACAGAAAGAGAAATACCACATGTTCTCACTTATTTGTGGGAGCTAAAAACAAGTAAATATATAAATATACAAACAAAAAAGGTGTATGGAGGGAAAGAAGACACAACAATCACAATTCCTTGAACTTGTTAAGACAAGTGAACAGATATGATGTAGTGAGGGGGAAGGTCAAAGAGGAAGGGGGGGAAAGAGGAACAGGTAAACGGACAAGAAAATCAACTACAATGTATATTGAGAAGTAAAAAAAAATATATATATATATATATATAGAATGAAGCAAAGTACTGAATGTGTTACAAAACCCTGGAAGGAATTTTGTCTCAATACAAGCATCTCAGCTCATATCTTTCTTCTCAAAAGACCCTTGCTATCTAATGGTTTTCATTAGATTATGCAATACTGTTTTTCAGGGGATATACATTTCTAAGGAAAATAAAATATATTTTTAAATCCAGCAAATCTTCTGAAATCACACACTAGAGTATATTTCATGGTAAAATATTGATAGCATTGAAACGAAGGCACAGATGTGAATGCTAAGCATTAAGGAGTATCTTTATATTTGGCTGCCTATTTACCTGAACTAAAGGCAAAACAGGAATGATGAAATAGAACAGAACAGGCTGGAAGAAAACATCCTTTGTGATTCCTCACTTCTATCCCTCTGTAATTAAATATCTTTTCTAGTAATCTCTTAGGACATTGATAAGGTCATTTATTTTTCTTAATTCTCACGGCCATTTGAAATAGAAAAAAGTGAATTAGAGCAATAAATAAATGTTAGAAGCAGCATTCATGCTTTTAGCAGGCATTTGTTGAGGACTTACTATGTGCCAGTCACTATTCTTTGGGGGAAGGCAGGCTGTAGAGCTAGGGCTGGGAGCTCACAGACCTCTGGAGCCCGTTGTTCAGACTGGGTCACAAACCCTTCACACACTGGTCTGCAAGCTAGGTAACAGGAAAAAGTCCTTGGAGCCATGGGTGAAGAAACAATAGGCTTTATTTTTAGGTGTGAGCTCTGCTGACCAGTTCAGAGCCACTGCCTCACACACTGAAGAGCACACACAAATAGCAGCAAGCTAAAAGATACATGGGTGCACATGTGCACTAACTCTACTCCCACACAACTTGTTTACAAATAATGTGCTGCACCACACCCAGCTGGACCTGAGGAGAGAGGGCCTGACTAAAATAATCTATTTTCATCACAATCCACCCCTTCAGGGTCCCTCGCCGTACAATCAATGTGTTCAGAATCTTCCACGACGTTCCCTTAGTGAAGATAAATGACCCTTACATTTGTATAAGATATTGTCTGTTCAATATGTCTTAAGGCTTGTCCTTAAGTCTTGTCCTGTAGTTTTGTCCTTCAGCCACACATGTCCAGTTAGTAGGCAACATTTGTGTGATCTTCCATGGGAAGCCTGTAGTCATGCTGATGGGAAGTTCAATGCATATCCAGTAGGCCGACACATTGAACATGTGACTCTGGTGTGGTTCCTGCAGCCAGAGCACTATGGAAAAAAAGACAGAAGGGTTATTGGTACCAACAGGGGTAGTTCTCACCCCTCTGGTAAGATACATGCCAGTTTGCCATCCTGAGAAAGGATGGTTGCAGGAACAGGTATCTTACCTGGTTTATGAGTTATTTCTTTCTCATGCCCCAATTCCCATAATTCTTGCCACATAGATTGTCCCCACAGAGGTCGGTGGCCTACCATACACCATTGATATTTCCAAGTAGAGCTCCAAAGGGATAAACCTTTGTACAAAGCCCAGCTGTCAGTACAGATGGTTAATGGCCCAGGCTCAACTTTTTTTCACCATCTATACTGCTCTCAATTCAGCCCATTGACTGCTTTTCCCTGTGCTGTTTTCATACCACATAGTATCTGATAAGGGCTGGGCAGCAACAGCTGTCTATGATGGTGAGGGTCCCATGCTAGAACCATCTGTATACCAAGCTTTCTCTGTGATAGGTCCCTGTTCCTCATGGAAAGGTGTAGCCTCCATCTGCATGGGTAAGGGTTGTGTCAAAGTTCCCTCCACAACCTCTACTGGGCCTAGCACAGTTTGAAACTCTTTGGACAAAGGACTCATTGACACGGGGCTTCTTTGTTCTATATATGCTCCCAATTTAGACAAAGTGGGAGTCTGTGTTAGGCATGTTTTGGGGTTGGTTGCCCACATGCACAGCCAACCTAATATGGGGTATGTCGTCCTTACTAGTACTTTGGCAGTTCCTGTGATAGCTTCAGTGACCATCAAGGCAGAATACACAGCCACTATCTGTTTTTCTATTAGGGAATAATGCACTTCAGCACCTGTCCAGAGCTGAGACCAGAATCCTACAGGTGTTTGGAGTCGGTCTTCTCTCTGCCACAAACGCCATCCTAACCCTTCTTGGCTTATATGTACATCTAATTCAAAAGCCTTAGAGGGATCAGCCACTTGTAATGGCTGTACTTGCTGTATTGCCCTTTTTGTAGCTCAGTAAGCCTGTTCTACTTCCTCAGTCCAATCCCAGAGGGCTCCTTTCTTTGATAATGCATGCAGTGGGAGTGCCATTTGGGCCATATCTGGTATAAAATCTCTCCAATACCCCAGAAGTCCCAATTATGTCTTTAGCTGAGCTACATTTGTGGGTGGAAGATATGCCTGTACCTTGTCTATAATAGATTCTGGGATGACTCTTAACTTACCTGACCAGACCATGCCCAAGAATTTGACTGACAGCCCAGGTCCTTATACTTTTGCTGTGTTCATGGCCCATCCACATTGTTCCAAACGACTTAGAAGTGTTGGAACTTTCTCGGTTAAATCAGCAAAAGAATCAGAGGTTAGTAACATGTCATCAGTTTAGTGAAACATTGTAACCGTGCTGTGCCTAGTCCACTTGGGTAGTTCCCCATCCACCAAACCATGACAGATAGTTGAGCTATGCAGATAACCTTGGGGCAATACTTGAAGGTCCACTGCCTCCCTTCCCAGGTGAAGGCAAGCTGGTCTTGGCTATCAGCTGAGATTGGAATAGAAAAAAAATAAAGCATTTGCAAGACCCAATACATGATAAGTTCCCAGCTGAGTCATCAGCTGATCCATCAAGTCATGAACTGAAGGCACAGCTCCATGCAAAGAAGGCACTACTTTGTTTAGTTCACAGTAATCTACAGTCATTCTCCAGGTACCATCAGGTTTTTTCACTGGCCATACCAGAGCATTACATGGGCTATGATCCAGACAAATAATGCCAACTTTCTCTAACTCCAATATATGAGCACCTATCTCTGCATGTCTTCCTGGGAGGTGACACTGCTTTATATTAACTACACGTCTTGGCTTGAGTAACACCTGTGGGTCATGTTTAGCATATCCCTGTAGCACAGGTTTATTGTCAGTATTCACAGCTGAAACTATCCAACTGTTGTTTGCAGGTGCAAACCATAAAGTACATCCATACCCAAGATGTATTCAATGACTGGGGATATATGTACAGTATTCACACGAGGGGGTAATCATCCTATGCCCAATGGCAATGACACGGCTTTGACTTAAATTGTATGTCCTCCGTAGCCATCTACATGAACTGTGGCCCCTGGAAACATATCTGGATTGCCATATATCAGGCTACTTATGGTGACTGTATCCACCAATGCCAAAACACACTGAACATTTGACCTTGACCAATATATTGCCAATTCAACGTGAGGCCTCCAGTCCTTGCCTACCCCCAAAATATGAGTACCTTGGCCTGTTCTCTAATCAAACTGGAACAGTTCATCTGCCTCCTCAGGAGCAACCCAAAAATCCTTTAAATCCACTGAGCATACTTTGCCAGCTGTTTCTGGACATTTAGTGAAACACTGTTCAGGGTGCAATTGCTGCCACAAGGCAAATAGAAATGCATTTGGCTGGCAGTCAGTTTTCTTGCTATCAACCCCTGCTGCAAGCAAGTCAAGTCATATCTGCTTATGGCTAGTCTTGCTTGGTCCCTTCAGGATATGATCACGAGTACTTCTTGGGGGTTTGCTTTTAGCCACCTTTCAGACCCCTTTTGCTTGTCTCCTATCCTCTACTTCACCCAGGCTAGCTATCATGGTCATTACTTCATGTATAGGACGACAAATGTATGGGGCCAGTATGGCCATAATGACCTAAAGGACATTGATGGAACATTTTGTAGCACTATGTCTCTCAGGCTGCCTGTAAAATTTTCATTGTCCGGGCCAGGCTATTCTCATTAAACATGGACTGCCACATCCCCAGCTCCCAAATTATTTGATCCAACTCAGCATATGTTTGTCATTTACTCACAGTCTTGGGCAGTTCTCCATCATTTACCCACATAGTTCGGGCAGATGCATTCACCCAGTCCATCACGTAGTGATTACCAGGCCCTTGTGCATCTCTGCAGCTATTCTGTAGCTGCTGCCTCAGGGATGGGTGTATGGTAGTGGAGGCCAATTTTTCCCTCTTCTCACCAGAGTGTATCACACTATCCACCTCTAGGGCCCATAACTGCAACAGGCAAGCAGCCAAGTGCTCCCCCTGTTTCTGCCAGGACTGTCTCCCCAAGTCAACTAATTCAACCTGGGTATATTGGACATAAGTAATGAATTGGGTCACCTGTGGATTGCCTAATGGTTGTCGACCTGGTCCCATTGGCTGCTCTTGTTTCATTTTCCAATGCATGACAGGTTGTGCCTGGAGACACGAGGTCTCCCCCAACTCATCACTGGGTTTGTCATCTTCCCTGGTGTGAAAGGCAGGAGTGGCAAGTCATTGCATCACCCTTCAGGACATTTATCTGTGCTTCCAACAACTCTGATTTCTGCATCAAATCTCTATCAGTTTGCAATATAGTGAGCAGTAGCCAGGCTGCAGTCAGCAGAAAAGTGGCCGCCAGGCACCACATACTCAGGGACAGACATTTTTCCTCCCCCTCCCAAGGGGTTCTCCATTGTAGTGCCTGGTCTATGCTGACTTGCACTATAGTGAGCAGCAACCAGATCCCAGTCAATGGGAAAACGATCATAGGGCACAACATATTCAAAAGTAGCCATATTTCCTCCTTCTCCCAAGGAGCTTTTGGCTCCCATACCTGCTCAGAATCCTGCTGACTATGCCAATTGTAGAGCTAGGGCTGGGAGCTCACAGACCCCTTGAGCCCATTGCCCAGACTGGGTCAGAAACCCTTCACACACAGGTTATGAGGTAGGTAACAGGAAAAGGTCCTTGGAGCCATGGGTAAAGAAATAATAGGGCTTTATTTTTAGATGTGAGCTCTGCTGACCAGCAGTTCAGAGCCACTCCCTCACACACCAAAGAGCACAAAAAAATAGCAACAAGCTAAAAGATACACAGGCATGCATGCTCACTAACTCTACTCCCACACAACTTGTTTACAAAGAATGTGTTGCACCACACCCAGCCACACATGAGGCATGGGGGTGTGACTAAACTACTCTATTTTCCTCACACAGGCAATAGCCTTGGTGCAAATTCGGAGGTAAACCTAGATTTTACTGTTATTTATACAGTTGCTTTAGGAATGATTTGTTTTCAAAGTTTAATATAAACTGAGATTTATGAAAATAATAAAAGAAAATATTTATGAGATCATTGGATCATGAAATATTCAACTAACTGAATAATCAATCTTGACATCTGAAGGTCCTGGTCTCTCTCAAAAATATTAGGATAAAAAGAGTTGTATGAAGTGCTTCAAAGAGGTTGGACCTATGTAAACTGAAAGCAAAATATCATAAATAGGTATAAAATCTGTTTCCTAACTTAATAGTACAATAGATCGCTGATAAAGACTACAGCTCTCCATTATGAAATGAGTCACAGGGGAATTGCTTTGGTGGAGAGATCTGAAAGAAAAGATTTTGCTTTCAATAAAGATTCAACTAGAGGGCATCTAAGAAGGGGCAGGTCCAAGATGGGGTCAGAGGAGGGTGTTACTAACAATGAAAAGGAAGAATTTTCCCAACTCTTTGGAAGAACAGGCCAGAATAGGTAAGTATGTATATGGGGTGGCAGGGGTATGGGGGGCATTGTCTGTACAAAGTTGAGACAATCAATTGTCGTTACTGCCAAATTCCATATAGTATATAATCCATGTTGCTCTTCTCAAGAATATGCCACAGAATTATAGAAGCTTAATTGTACATATTCCTCAAGGATCCAGCCATTGTTTATTCACTAACTGACACTGAATCTGAAGTTTGGCAGAACTGAAACACAAGGTTTCCAACTGTATATAGCAACCACTGAGGTAAGACTGAATTAAGTTAACTATTTTTTTTTCTTTTTTTCTTGTTAATAAGCTTCCCTTTTTAGTTTTTTATTGAAATATAATTTATATACAGAAAATTGCACATGCCATAAAGGGGCATCTCAATGGTTTTTCACAAAATAAACATACCCATGTGTGAGAAAAATGGAGTTAGTTTAGTTAGGTCCTCTCACCTCATATCCAGCTGGGTATGATTCAGCATATCTGTTGTAAACATGTTACGTAAGAGTAGTGTAAGTGTGCATGTGTGCCCATGTACCCTTTGGCTTGTTGCCGCTATTGTGTACTTTCTGTATATAAGCCAGTGGCTCTGAACCGCTGGCTGGTGGAGCTCGTGTCTGGAATAAAGCATGTCAACTTTGCCAGTGGCTATTCAACTTTTTTCTTTTACTCACCTGACTCAGGACCTGCACAGGATGGGGCAGAGGGTGTCTGTGACCCAGCCCAACACCATGTAACCAACAAACAGATCAGGACACAAAATAGTACCAGTTCCCCAGAAGACCTCTCACTGACCCTCCCAAGTGTCTAATAAGAATACTGATTTAATTGTGTCAAGAACAACTGTCTTCTATTTCAGCCATTCACAAGAACTCTGAGGAGAAGGAGAGAATAACATGTCAACCGAACAATATTTCAAGAATAGAATTACAAGGGAGAGATCCCTGGTCATTCATATACAAGTGCTACAACAGAAGCCAAATGTATTGGGGGGCTTTATAGTTAAAAGGATTCAGATCCTTATATTGTAGATGGCAAAGAGTAGTTGCAAAGCTATTCCTACCTTAGCCTACTCAGTATTTTACAGAAATCTATGAGTGGGTTAAAGGGCAATTTTTGATATCTTATTTGAAAAAATGTTTCCAAACAGAAGAAACCTCTTACTGTTGTAGAGCACTTGGGGCTGATGGACTTTGGTAGACAAAGTCATAAAAATGCCAAGATGGGGCCATTTCACACTGCCTAACACCAACTGCAATGCATTGTCTTTCATTAAGACTTTTTTCTGTCCCAGTAGGGCTGCTGTACTCCTGTCTATTTGGACTACACATTGTGCTCTACACCTTTATCCTGACACACATCATATTCTGCCACTTCTGGCATTGTCATTTTAATGTTTGTCTCACTTTGTGCACAAAAGGGTAAAGAACTTGACGGAAGGTAGAGCAAATTACAAATCGTAAATTTTATTTGTTTCTTTTGCATTTGATACCTAGTATAGAGGCCCTGCTCCATACCCCACATGATACATCCACAAAAGTGTGCACACATGGGTACACACAAGTAGTTTGGACATCAGTAGTAATTATTCATTTTGTTAAACCCATACTATTGCAGTTTAGAAAATGCACCTCATAATACTTATTTTTCCAGTTAGTACCCATGTTTATTCTCTGTTTCCCCTTCCCCACCAATTTCTTAGAATGTAAGAGCTTGTGTATAGATTTTAGTAGGGACGCATCAAACTTCCAGAGCCATATGGATTTTTAGTACACATGAGCACGACAATAAATCTAGGCTTGAGGAAAAATTTCCTCAAGGAGAAAAACCAGACTAGCTTTTCCTCTGCTGTTTTGGAGTCAGAAACTCCCCTGTTTTAAGTTTCAGAATGAATTAAGGATAAAAGATAATGAGATGTTTTAAAATTACACATTAATAAATGTGACACAGCTAATAGAAATGGGAACTTTTACTCAAGATGTCTTACTATTAATTCCTGTTTATCACATCCTTCCAAGATTTTTTGTCAGTAGAGAAAACATACAAGATTTAACTAATTCTGACACACTTAAGATTAAACCGTTAAGAATGGGATCTGTGAAAGATATCAAAAATTTAAGTGATAATTCAACTATAAAAATTAATGGGGTTATATAGATTTTTGCTCTCTTTCGATTTCTCCTTCCATTTCCATTCCCTCTAAACTGTAACCTGCGCTCTCTCTCTCTCTCTCTCTCTCTCTCTCTCTCTCTCTCCCTCTCTCTCTCTTTCTCTCTCCCTCTCTCCCCCCCCCGGCCTCTCTCTATTAGACTATGATTATATTCTCTCTAAAGTTTTCTATTTTCTATTGCTTTGCGTTAAATTTCAACACTTAAAAGTTTTGCAACTTTTGAATAATAGCAAGAAGAAACAGGAATTGTCAATCATATATATATATTAATTGATTTCATTTCTAGGAGGCAGAAGAGTCATATTTTATCATTATCATGTCAAAGTCATAGTCATGTCTTTCATAAGTCCACTTCTTAAGTTGTACAATCAATAAAGGAGCAATTCAACAGCCATTTACTGACTTCATACTATACGCCAGATATTGATAAAACCAAACATAACCACAGTCCTAGAAAATTTTATAGTCTACCAGCAGACACTGAAAAGTAAAAGGACAATTTTTATTTATTTATTTATTTATTTTTAATTTTTTGAGATAATTTATCATATATACATGTGGGGTACAATGTTGATTTTCAATAATTGTGCACAGTGTATGGTGGTTAGATCAGTACAGTTAGCTGATTCATCATTACAGTATGCAATCATTCTTTGTGACTATTGACAAATTCCTTATTAGCCCCGCTCTTGCTCCCCGCTCCCCTCCCCTTTTCCACCCCTAATTTTCTAAAATTTCAATGTATTACTGTGATTGTTCTTTCTTTCTTTCTCTCTATCTCTCTTTATTGTTAACTTGCTTATTTATGGATTTAGCTCCCAGTTCTGAGTGAGAACATGTTTTATTTCTCTTTTTGTACCTGGGTTGTTTCACTCAGGATAATTTTATCCAGGCTCATCCACATCGCTGCAAATGGTAGAATTTCATTCTCTTTTATGACTGAGTAGTATTCCATGGTGTATATACACCACAATTTCCTTATCCAGTCATCCATTGATGGACATTTAGGTTGGTTCCATCTCCTGGCTATTGTAAATAGAGCTGCAATAAACATGGGAGTGAAGTATCCCTTCGACCTGATGTTTTGCAACCCTCTGGATATATCCCCAGGAGTGGGATTGCTGGATCATATGCAAGTTCTACCTGTAGTTGTTTAAGGAAACTCCATAATGTTCTCCAAAATTGCTGTACTAATTATAGTCCCATCAACAGTGCAGGAGGGTTCTTCTCTCTCCACATCCTTGCCAGCATTTGCTATTATCCAACTTTTTCCTAATATCCAGTCTGCTTAGGGTGAGGTGATATCTCAAAGTGGTTTTGGTTTGCATTTCCTTGATGATTAGTGATATCGAGCATTTTTTCCTATACCTGTTGGCCATTTGTATGTTTTCCTTTGTGAAATGTCTATTTAGCTGCTTTGCCAATTTCTTAATTGGATTATTTGATTATTTGCTGAAGTTATTATTATAACAATCCTAGTGGATGTGAAGTGGTTTCTCTGGTGGTTTTGATTTGCATTTCTCTAATGACTAATAATGTTGAGCATTTTCCACTGTTGGCTATTTGTGTATCTCCCTTGGAAAAATGTCTATTTGTGTCCTTTACCTAACTTTTAATTGGGTTGTGATTTTGTTGCTGAGTTCTAAAAGTCCTCCATGTATTGTGAATACTAGACAACTAGACTTTTATCAAACATATAATTTGACATTATTTTTCTCCTTTTCTTTGGGTTGCCTTTTTACTTTCTTGGTGGTAATTTTTTGCAGAAGTTTTTTTTTTTTTTTTCCAATTTTGATGTAGTCCAATTACTCTTTCTTTCTTGTTTGTGTTATTGTTGGCATTTCTTTAAAGAAAATGCTTAACTAAGTTCGATATGTTTCTGATCTCTAGAACTCTGACAACAAAGTGAAATCTATGCATTCAATAGATATACTTGTGACCATTTACTATATACCAGGCCCTACTCTAAGTAGGGAGAAAGTGAAGAATGGGACAGTGTAGCAGAAATTGCCAGCTAATCTCCCACATTCCAGTTATCCTCTTCTTCTGGTTACCCTTCATTTCTCCTTCTCTATTGTAGTTATAGAGACATGAGTTCTTGTCAATGGAATATGAGTATGATTGATGCATGCTCATTTCAAGACTAGCTGATAAATATTTCCATGTGTCCTCCTCCATGCTCTTTTCTGCTTCTGTAACTGGAATGGGGATGGCATCAGAAATACCAGCTGAAGTGGCCAAAAGTGCTATTTTGCCACTTACCTCAATAGGGTTGTGACAAGGATTAAATATGGATATCATTACTGCTATGGTTTGAATGTGTCCCCTCCAAAATTCAGGTTTTGCCAATGTTATAGTATTAAGAGGTAGGGCTTTTAAGAGGTGATTATGCCATGAGGGTTCCGCCCTTGCAAATGGGATCAAGGCTCTTACAAAAGAGGCTTCACGCAGTACTAAGTTGACTTGCCCTTCCGCCTTCTGCTGTGTGAGAGCACAGCATTCCACTCCTCCAGAGAATGCAGCAACAGGGTGCCATCTTGGAATCAGAAAACAAGCCTCATCAGATAGCCATACTTTCCACTGCCTGGATCTTGGCCTTCCCAGCCTTTAAAACTGTGAGAAAATAAATTTCTGTTCTTCACAAATTACCCAGTTTTAGGTATTTTGTTATAACAGCATAAATGGACTATAACAATTGTTTAGCACAGTTTCTACATATACTTAGTGGTCAATATGTGTAGTTTCTGGAGTTGTTATTACAGTCTTTGAATGCTTCAATAATCATCTGAGATGGAAAAAAATGTAAGAAACCCCACAAAATTCAGCAGATCGTGCAATTAGGTCCACATTCCTGTAGAATGAGTGTCAGACTTGCTGATGGTAATGGTCTTTATCTTTCTGCACAGTTTCTCTGTTGATGAACCAGGATAATTCCTTAAAGAATATTTAAAGGACCATAATTTGGGAAATGCTAATCTGGTCAAATGCAGACTAGACCCAAAATAATATGAGAAGCTTGGTTATAATGGGTATGAAAATTCTAAATTGTGGTAAAACGTTTTGCATTTACACAACACTGTTCTATAAAAGAGTACTGCTGACAACTTTCAAGTACAATCATTTTAATTTTTACCTTCCTACCTATATTTGATAGGAAAGCCTAGATGAACACTTCTTTAGGGCCAGTGTGAAGTTCAAACCATGCAAGCCCTGGCCTATGTGTGGAAACACTCAGCCCACCTTCACCTGCTAACTACCATAAAAGCCAAGGCAGTCTCTGTTTTCTGTTCTCTCAAGCCATTCTTGTACCTGCTTGGAAGACTGCACTGATCTCCTCAGAAAGCCTCATTATGTGAGTAATAAGCTTATTCATATCCTCTTGGTACATGTATTATCAGTCTTAACATTCAAACCAAATTTTGGGTATAAGGTCTGTCTCGTCTCTGTGGGGTTATCACACAATTGATCCTGTGAACAGAGTATTTAGGCACCACCCACTACCATTAGGTATCTTTTCTCTTGCTTTAATTTCCTAGCTACTGCCTGCTGGCTAGTTTGTGCTTTGAACTGTACTGCTTTGTGCCATATCAGTGGAATCCTACCAAGCCTCTGCTAAAGATTTAACCAACACAATTCAGAAGTTTAACTAATTGGCATTTAATGACAGAAGTATTGGGTTGTAGCCCTTCTTAAAGCAGCCCTGGATCTTGTGTCTCAGCCTGAACCTGAGTCTCAGATTGAATCATGTGTCTCTATTCTAACATAAGATGTGACTGACACTAGGCTCAAAGGCAGGACTCTTTACTTATTACCATTGATTTTTTCTCAACCAGGTGTTATCCCCCTTTCTTTAGAGAGCTCGGGAGAAAGGCTGATAGATTTTTCAATATACAAGCCCATTGGGTAGTCACTTATGTGAAGGAAGAACAATTACTATGTGAAATATAGAGTTCACGCTCCTAAAAGCGGATAACTCACTAGGCACTTAGAAAAATGTTTCTGCTGATTCTTCCTATGCCTCTGTTGTTAAAACAAACAAAACAAAATCCTAATTCTTAAACTTTAGGGAGAAACATCCATGACACCCTTGTGGCAAAGTCAAGGTACTAATTCAACAATTTCTATGGGGGAGGCCCATAAACCTGATGATATTGATTTGATATAAGGTTCTCTAAAAGAAGAAACTTTGTTGGGCCTTAAAAACTAATGCCACCTTAAGTGACATTACAAGCAGTGCAACAATTATGGGCCCACAAGGGCGTATTAATGTGGCAGCCTAAGACGGCAATGGGAGGAAGTAGGGTGGTGGTGTCTGTGGGAACCTTGCCTAAGCCCTTATTGGCCAAATATGTGCTTCTGCGCTCGTGAACACAATAGGTAGGCATTGAGACAGGATGCATGCCCTTGAAGCTGATTGGATTATGTTAAAACCTCCCCTCCCTATCTGCCTATAAAAGCAAGTGCTTGTGTGATAATAAATGGAACTGCTTGACAGAACCCCCGCTGCATCTGAGTGTCCTTTAATGGGGCTGTTTGGCAGACCGGCAGTGTGCTCACCTCTCTTCATGGCTCTCTTTCCCCATCTCCTTCCAAAGGGGACAGGAGGGAAAGAGGAATCCCAGGCTGTTTGCTCGCCCACCAGAAGGAACGAGGCTAGGGCTGTACGGGTTGGACAGCGGCGGACCCAACAAAACTTATAAATATAAACAGAGTAGAGAGGATCCTCCCTAAACTATAACCAGCAAGCACATACACACAAACACACACACACATTCAGGAAAGTTGCCTTGTGGAGCCAAGTGCTGGAGGGAAAAGAGATAACACATCACTACTGAGCCTTAAATATGGGCACTTCAGCTTGGAAAGAATTTAGATAAGATATCCAAAATTCTAGGTATTATTAAGGGCTGAGAGACAACAGAATTAACTACTTAATAGGGTGGCCATGGGGAATGGCTTGGAGGAAACATCCTCCTCTGCCATATGATCTGCCATAAGTAAACTAGGAGAGATGAGAAAAAAATGAGAGGTAACTTTGGGATGGCTCTTTAGGAGGTGTTGAGAAATTTCCCCTTTCCTATAACCACAACATTTATAATTCTTCCCCTCTCCCCATAAAACTGTCAAGTATGGTACTTTGTGATGTCTAAGATACCCAGCTAGACATGGGGTGGCCCTGGTGCTTTGTGATGTCTGTGATGTCTAACTTACCATTGGCTAAAGAAGTTTCTTGCTGGCCAATCAAACCTAAGGGTGTGGCTCCTCATTGTCCTTGGGAGGGTGTATACAGTCAGCGAGCCTGAGTAAGTTACAGCCAGTAGGAAATGGACAATACAATGGAAATATCAGAAGAGCCAATGGAAGATAGAAAGTCCACCCAGCACAAGTAAAGAAAAAAACCCAAGCACCAAAGGGAAGAAGAGAAAAATTCTCTCTGAAATAAAAGAAACAGAGCACATGAAGGTCAGATAACACTACTTATGTACCTCCTCTTCTTCCCCATCAATACCAAACCCAAGACTTGTACCCTGTCCTTATCTGACACAAAACCCTTCTTCCACCTGCACCCATTATTATAAGGCCCCCTTTGATTACATTCCTCATCCTCTTCCTTATATCAATGTCTTTTTTGGCTTACCCTGTTTCCCTACCAAGTGAGAAAAAGAGAGAAGAAGGTGAAATTAATCTATTGATGGAATTCAGAAAAAAAGTCAGGAACATTCATTTCCTACAAGTATTAAAAAATAAAAAAAGGAATGGATATGATCTAAAGAAAGACCAAGAGGAACCAGAAAATTATCCCACAGTGAGTAATGCCCAATGCCCAGAAGGGGGCCTAGAATGTGAGTTGTCTCTACTGTCCACAGAAACAATGGATGGATAGCTTTCATTGTAGTGAGGCCACCAATCTTATCAGTACTTGCATGTCAATGATTAGAATAAAACACTTCTGAAAAGAATTTGTGTATCTCTGCAGTGTTCTCTTATTGTGGGTTCTGAGGGAAGGGAAGAAAAGGGCAGGTGTATGAGTAAATAGGGAGGGAGGTGGGGACATGCAAGGTTTGGGGCCAGACCTGCAGGTCCACAGTTAGCCAGATGTCAAGAATAAGGACTAGGTGAGGACTGAGCACTGAAGATGAATTTCCTCCTTAGCAATTTATCCCACTGGTGAAGACAAAAATGACTTGGTGTTTATATGGGGGAAGACGGAAGTGGGGGTATGGATGGGAAGAGGTGTGATGTGTGTAGGGTGGTGATGTATAAGGAGTCTGATTCCATTTTTTTTTTCTTTTGATATTTGATTTCTGACTGCTTTTAAGCTTTATCCCTTCCTCTTCCTCTTCTGTCCCAGATCTGGGCAAATTGATAGTTACTGAACAAGCTGGAGTTACTGAACATAAAACATAAACAAATAGATATGCCTACCCTCAACCATTGGAACTATTATTTTGCCTAAATTTTTCATAGCCAGCATAAATTGTTCTAAAATATTTCCTACTGACCATGAACAATCTGACCCAATGAGTAATACATTAAATCTTTGACACTTATAATCAGCTTGAAAAAATAGGACCCTATGGACCTTCCTTTCTAGTTAAAATACTTAATAATTAACATGTTCTTTCCTAGTTAAAAGAAAAAGCATAATATAAATGAAAATAGAAACTTCAATGATTGAAACCCATTATAAAAGACCTATTTAGAGAAGGCATGATTATCCCTACTGCTAATGCATTTAGCAGTCAAATTCAGCTTGTTCTTAAGACTGGAAAAAATGAATGGTGCCTCAGTGTAGATTATTATAAACTTAATGTCATGGTCCAACCGATCAGGCCTCCATACCCACATTATTGAAATTACTTGTCTAATTGCACTGAAAAGTACTTCCAATACTATTAAAAAGGATTGGAGAGAGTGGGTATCCTTGTCTTGTTCCTGATCTTAAGGGGAAAGCAAGCTTTCCCCCATTCAGGATGATATTGGCAATGGGTTTATCATATATTGCTTTTATTATGTTGAGATACCTTCCTTCTATACCTAATTTGTTGAAGTCTTTATCATGAAGTACTGTTGAATTTTGTCAAATACTGTTTCTGCATCTATTGACATAATAAGGTTTTTGTTCTTGACTTTGTTGATGTGGTGAATCACATTTATTAACTTTCATATGTTTAACCGTCCTTGCATTCCTAGGATGAATCCCACTTGATCATGAAGTATAATCTTTTTGATATGTTGCTGTATTCTGCTTGCTAACATTTTGTTGAGGATTTTAGCATCTAAATTCATCAAGGATATTGGCTTGTACTTTTCTTTCTTTTTTTTTTTTTTGTATCTTTGTCTATTTTTGATATCAGGGTGATTCTTGCTTCAAAGAATGAGTTTGGGAGATTGGTTTCTGTTTCAGTGTTTTGGAATGCTTTTGAAATAGTTGGTATTAATTCCTCTTTAAAGGTTTGGTAAAATTCAGCAGTGAAGCCATCTGGTCCTAGGCTTTTCTTTTTTGGAAGATTTCTTATTAATGCTTCAATCTTGTTGCTTGTTATTGGTCTGTTCAGTTTTCCTATATCTTTTTCATTCAATCTTGGTAATTTGTATATGTCAAGAAATGTATCCATTTCCTCCAGATTTTCAAATTTGTTGTCATATAGTTGTTCATCATAATCTCTAATGATTCTTTTTATTTCTGTTGTATCAGTTGTAATATCCCCTTCTTTGTTTCTGATTTTTGTTATTTGGGTCTTCTGTCTTCTTTTCTTAGTAAGTCTAGCTAGTGGTTTGTCTATTTTGTTTATCTTCTCAAAAAACACCTTTTTGTTTCATTGATGTTTTGTATTGCACTTTGGTCTCTATTTCATTTAGTTCTTCTCTGATTTTAATTATTTCTTTCTACCTACTAACTTTTGGATTGGATTGTTCTAGTTTTTCTAGTTCCTTGATGTGTAAAGTAAGGTTGTTTATTTGAAATCTTTCTATTCTCTTGATGTAAGCATTTATTGCAATAAACGTTCCTCTTAGTACTGCTTTTTCAGTATCCCATAGGTTTTGGTATGATGTGCTGTTATTATCATTAGTTTCAAGATTTTTTTTTGATTTCCCATTTGATTTCTTCCTTAATCCATCTGTTGTTCAGAAGCATGCTGTTTTATTTCCAAGTATTTGTATGATACCCAATGTTTCTTTCATTACTAATTTCTAGTTTTAATCCATTGTAGTCTAAGAAGATGCATGAAATTATTTCAGTGTTTTTAAATTTGTTGATACTTGATTTCTGACCTAACATGTGATCTATCTTGGATAATCTTCCATGTGCTGATGAGAAGAATGTATATTCTCTGGTTGTTGGGTGAAATGTTCTATGTATATCCACCAAATCCAACTATTCTAGATTGTAGTTTAAATCCTGTGTTTAGGGGCCGGCCTGGTGGCACACTGCTACAGTGCACTGCTTGGGAGCGTGGCAGCGCTCCGCCGAGGGTTCGGATCCCACATACAGACTGGTTCCCGCTCACTGGCTGAGCGAGGTGCGGGCACAGCAACGAGGGTTGCGATCCCGTTGCCGGTCCCGGTCCGGTACGGGCGCGACACTGAGGGTTGCGATCCATTGCTGGGCACGAAAAAAGACAAAAAGGAAAAAAATAATAATAATAAATAAATCCTGTGTTTACAAACAAGAAACTTCTTGGGGGTCGGTAATGTGAAGCTTACACAGGGGCTTGTTCTGTGAATAAGTTGAAGAGCTATACTTGGTTTGTGGTTCTCTCTAGATGTGTTTTATTTCATAAGTTAATATATCAAGAAGAAATAGCCTAGGTCTTCAAAGTTCCTCTTGCACATGAAAATTAATTAAAATTGACTAGCTAAAATTACTGTCCAGAGGTTTGCTAGAGGAAAAGGCAATATTGTTAGTTGTATAAATTAATTGCCCACTGGGAGCAAAAATTATGATGTAAAAACTATAATTCTTTTTTTTTAATGTCTACATATATGCATATCCCATGAATGTGAACTTTATTAAGTAAAATCTTAATAATTTTAGCCATATCCATTCTCTGCCTAAGTATTCAGATATGAAATATCTTTAAGGTTTATTTTTTTTTTCAATTATGAGAGTCCCCTAATTTGAAGAATGAAAATACACTCATGCAAAAGGTTCAGTGTACTTATGATCTATCTTTACAAGTAAAGAAACCAGCTACCACTATCAACAGTAAAATGGTTAAAAACTGTTTTGAAAATAACATTTGTAAATGTTTATTCTTATACTAATGTGTGGAAGTGAAACGTACTTAAGGAATTCAATTCTAATCAATTATTATAACCACTTTCATTTAAAATTCAGTTTGAATCTAAAGCCAAGTTTCTGTGTCTTTGTTGGACTCTGTTGGCAGTATGACTGGTCAGGATGCCCAGAAATAAAGATGACACTTTATTTTCATGTTATTAAATATATCAATGAGTTTTCCAGTAGCAAGAAGTGCAAAGCGAAAAACATGCTACATATTTTTTTAAGAAGTCCAAAGTTCCTATATCAAGCTGGGGAAAAATCACTCAAGGGAAGGTGAAATATTATTAATGAAATATAGTTTGAATAAATGCTCTCTTGGAAATGATGAGTTTTGAACTGACTCACCATGGCCAAATAGAAACAGCATTGGTGAGTATAATTAATGAAATCAGAGATGCATAACACTTAATATAATCTCAATTAAATTTATTAATAGCAGCTAATATTAACTGAATAATTGCTGAGTCCTAAGCTCTGTTCTGATATACTCTCATGAATGGTAAACCATTCCTATGGTGAAGATGATTTTCTGTGAGATTCTATACACTTATGCTAAATGAGAGACTCTGGGATAGAATGATTAGCTTTGAAACAATTTGAACCATTCCCCCTAAGCTTATTTACTGGCATTCTGGGATGTACTATAGGTCAATGACAACTGCAGTGAGGTTCATATTAGAGTGGAATCTTGGAGTAACACTTATATGTACTGCAATTACTCCTCTCAGATGAACTGGGATTTCCAGTATGATTTAAAATGATTCTATAATCATTTTAGAGATCTTTCCAGTGGTGTTTGGAGAACATGTTAATTCTCGCGATTCACCCAACTTGAAGTGAGTAGACTGAAGTATTTAGTAGGTCTTTCTCTCATGATTTCAGGAACATGAATTGCGTTCTCTTTTCTTTATAAATGACTATTTCCAACTTTTAGTGATTTGGGGAAGGACTAAAAAGAAATAATATCTGCAGGCCTCTAGCAATTGAAAGCAGGGTAATGCTCAACGTCACTAACCATTAGGGAAATGCAAAGCAAAAAACTGCTGTGAGATATCACTTTACACCTGTTAGCATGACTATTATTAAAAAGACGAAAGATGTTCCAGTAAAGATGGCAGAATACACGGTCCCCAGTGTTACTCTCTCCCAGAAATCAACCAATTTACAGCTACAAAAATGTAACGACAGCCAAGCTTGGGCTGCTGGAGCTTGGGGAAAGAGGATGAGAGACCTACGGTGTGCATGAAGTCAGGAGAAGCCATGATGAGAGAAAGGAAAAACTGCTCTGAACATTTCATTTCATGGCCACTTAAGGCTGGAACTGCTGAGCACACAGAGCAGGAGGGGGCAAAATCCACAGCTGTGCCCTTCAAATGTAGTTGCTTGGAGGTGGCAGGGGAGAAGAGGGCGTTGGTGGCCCCCAGGACCCAATAGGTTTCCGTGGACCCACATAGGAAGAAAAATGGAGCCACTCAGAGGCTGGTGAGTCATTGCAGGGGACTGATGCATGGCCCATCCCATCTGAAGAGTTTGCAGCATAAACAGTGGGAGAGACAGGTCGACCAGTGTAACACTGGGCCACAGCAAGGACCCCTGATCTGCACCTCAGTCAGCATAGGACCACTCAAAGGAGACTGGTCAGGAATATAGAATTGCATCGGGTGCAGTTTGATGAAAAGACTCAGGCCCAGAATGGAGTTACTACACAACCCAGGTGCACTGAGTCTCTGGAGAGCCAGAAGTACCTATTATAAACTGTATTGCATAAAGTAAACCATTATAACCTGTATTGCACAGAAAACCTTCCTTAGGGAAGCAGTAACAAAGCAGCAATTTAGCTAAACCACAGAGCTAAAGTAGTGGACCCAATAGGATGTTCCCCACTTTAGAAGTAAAGGACAAAAAATTAGTTCTGGCTCAGACATATCGCCAGTGCCTTAGGTCCGTTCAGGGACCCTAGGCATGGATCTGGGGACTGGACCCCCTCTCCTCAACCAGGCACACCATGCGAGTGCCTTGGGACCTGCCTAGGGACCTGAGGCTTGGACCTGGGTACCGGACCCCACTTCCACAACCAGACACACATCGGCAGAGCCTCAGGACCCACCCAGGGACCTAAGGGATGGGGCCAGGGACTGGATCCCCCTCCCACAAGCAGGTACACCACCAGCACTAAGGAACACACCAAAAACATCACCTACATGTGGACGTCCCACCACAGTAACTACGGCTGTCACGAAAGCAGCTAGATGCCACAACCACCATGCAGATGGTCTGCCAGCCACTGCAGTGCATTGATACAAGGAGAGTCACCAGCAGAGATTAAAAAAAAAAGTAGAGGATGTCTCTCTCCACAAAGCCCATTCAAGAGAGACAGAAGAAGCATCTGCTCTATGATAATATTGGGGGACCTGATCACACCTCTCAGCATTTGACAGATCATCTAGCCAACAAATCAACAGTGTAACCATTATTCTCTCAGACAGAGAGAAGAAATCCTAGAGTAACTAGAGGGGGGAGGCAGAAGGGAGAGGGAGATGGGGTGAGGTTGTACAAGAGGCCTAAAGAATAATTATGATTTGTATATGCTAGTAATACTGAATTGATCAACATATCTCAATGTTGAACCCCCAAAATATGTATAATCAACTTTGATTCAAAAACATTTTTTAAAAAATAAAGAAATAAAGATCTAATCCATGGGTTTAAGAGGAAGTCTCAAGGGAAATTAGATAATGTTTTCTAAATAAATAAATTAATTAATTAAATAAATTTAATTAATTAATTAATTTTTAAAAAGATGAAAGACAACAATTGTATGTAAGGACATGGAGAAAAGGGAACTCTTGCACACTTTCGTTGGGAATGTAAATTAGTATAGCCCATATGGAAGACTATATGGACCTTCCTTTAAAAAAATAGAAATTGAATTACCTTATGATCCAGTAATCCCTTTTCTGGGTATATATCCAGAGGAAATGAAGTCAGTATGTCAAATAGATATCTGCACTCCCATGTTCATTGCCCCATTATTCACAATAACCACAATAGGGAATCAATCAATGTGTCCATCAAAGGATGAATGAATAAAAATAATGTGATATATATAAACAATGGAATACTCTTTAGCCTTCACACACACAAAAAAAACCCTGTTATTTGCAACAACTGGATGAAATTAGAGGACATTATGCTAAGTGAAATAAGCCAGGCAGAGAGATCACATGATCTCACTCAAATATGGAATCTAAAAATATTGAACTCATAGAAGCAGAGAGTAGAATGGTGGTTACCAAAGACTGGAGCATGGGGGAAATGGGAAAATGTTGGTCAAAGGTACAAAGTTTCAGTTAGACAGGAAGAATAAATGATAAGTATTTAAGGTGATGAATATGTTAATTAGATTAATTCAATCTCTACATACTGTGTATATAGATACTATAACATAGCTGTGTACCCCATAATTATATATATTTATAATTTGTCAAAATTTTAAGTTTGTATCATATATATGTATAATTATTATGTTGATATAAAAATAATTTAAAACATGTAAAAAAAAAAGAAAGAAAAACTGTAAAGCCCCCATAAGTCACATAATTGAATAGCTGGATACTAAAGTATTTTTACCAAGAAGGAAACCACTGTGAAAGAGAAAATATGACATTATAAAGCTGTCATAGCCCTTAAAAAAAGGAAACAGAATAAGAATTACCTGATGACTAGCAAATCCCCTCAAATAATTTCTTTGGTTTCTTTTCTTCTACCTGAATATCTGACAAATTAACAAATGACCTGGGCCCTATTGCCCTTGCTGCTGTGAATTGGTGTCTGTAGAGTGAAATTACTTGAGATACACACCAGCAAAGCAGAATTTGTGACCACTTCAGCTTCAGGTTCAAGAAAGGTGACGCACAAACATGTCAAAAATGTTCCAATAATGTTGGAAATACAACAAAAAAATGGTTTGATGCTCACACCATAACCCATAAGATTCCAGTTTTCCATCCTGTAGTGGATGACTCTCCAGCTGGGGGTTACTGCACATAAAGCTTACCAATTACACTTTCCTTATTAAATGTGTATGACACTAGGACTGATGACTTGTCCAGGACTTTAAGCTTCACTTGTTCTGAAACACTAGATTTAGCCTATAAACAATAGGATTACATGTTTTTCCTCAGTTTTAAACTACTGGATTCTTAAACTTCTTGATCTGATATACTTAACCACAGGTAATTATAGTGTACAGCCTAAAGACAAGGACAAAAAATGCCAAATGGTGGAGTTCATATCTGTCAAGTCTTAGAATTTCCTAAATCTGTATATTTGATCCCCCAATAATTGGCAAGTAGCATGATGCTTAAAAGTACTTGCTCTGGAGATAGAGTGCTTAGGTTCAAATCCTGGCTTTGCTATTTAGTAGCTGTGTGACTTTGAGAAAGTTACTTATTCTCTCTCTGCCTCCATTTCTCATCAGTAAAATGGGGATAATAATAGTGGGTACATCACAGGGTGGCAATAAAGAGTAAATAAATTAATATCCATAAAGCGTATACAATGATGCCTTGTAAATAGTAAGAGTCCAATATATATCACCAATTATTATTAATAAAATATCATCACAAAATTATTTTAAAGGAATAAGGTAAGAGAGAAATCAAAAAGCAAGTTCAGTAGTGTATGGATCACTGGATAGCAATAATAAAATCAACAACAGAAATGATGAGTCATTAAGATTAAACCATAAGGAGATAACAGGAAGAGTAAAACTATAGAAATACATGAGAAAGAAGGGCAACTTCTTGTTCAGGATAATAAACTGAACGTATGTGCTTATCTTCTCTCCCTCTCAAAATATTCCAGACATGTCAGAAAGATTGCAGAAAAGGAATAACCTGTAACAACACTGAAATTGGAAAAGGAACCGCTAGTGTATCAGAAACTTTGAAGAATATTCATATAAAGACAGAGAATGGATGAAATTGTATTAAAGAATAGTTCAAAATTATGGGCTGCATAGCAATAGGCTACAGGGAGAAAGGAAGCCATTTTTCCTAGAGGAACATAAGAGAAGCTCCAAGTTCAGAGTTCACAGATACAGAGAGAAGAAGCAACACATGGTACAATAATCACGATGATTAATAGAAGTACTGCACATGGAAGAGCTAGACTTCATCTCTTATCCCACAACACATTTACAGAGAGACTGACAGTAGCAGACTTAGAATCCCGGAAAAACTGGAGATCTCTTGAAATAAATTCAGCTTCCAGATACCTGGGAGATTTAGGGCACATGTATGGATGTCCATGCTCTAGAATAAATCCCCCCCTTATCTTTGCATTGTGTGGGTCTGGCTTCTCCTTTCCCAGTACCCTAAAGTAAAGCATTCATATTGCCATGACTTGTCCACTTAATTCAAGACTTTTCTCTACCTTCTATTCTGGGAAAAGATTTTCATGCTGATAACATCGATTTGCTCACCACTTCTTGGGCACAGGTGCTAACAATCAGCTCTCGTCTCATGAGTATGAATAATCAATCAATCAATAAATAATATTTGATGGAAAAACAGACCTACACAGTGGCAAGAGAAACCCTTGTTTCCCGCTTATATCTACAACCAAGTTCTTCATTTATATATATGAATAAATACTAACCAAAAATCAGAATTATTTAAGGAAAACCATCAACTGGAAAGAAAATTATCAAATTAAAAATAATAAAAAAAAAGAATAAAGGGCTCAGGAGAAATGAATCAATTCATAGAAAAATAAAATTTAGAAAAAAAGCTTATATTTTAAAAGAGATATTTAAGAAAACATGCATCCATAACACAAAACAGGTTGCTATTACAAGATGAAAAGACATAAGGAAGGAAGGAAGGAAGGGCACGAGGGAGGCAGGAAAGGAGAAAAGGAGGGACAAAGGACCAGTTAAAGAATAACACAGAATTCTTGGAAAACAAAACTATAAATACCAACTGAAACATTTAACAGAAGACTAGAAGAGAAAGTGAAAGAAAACTACAAGAAAGTAAAATTTAGAAAACGATGAAAAACATAAAACATTATTGCAAGAGACATAAAGCATCAGTAAAGCAGGTATAGCATTCTTCTAACAGGAGATGCAGAAAGACAGAACAGAAAAAATAGAGAAAAAAGAGGGAAGGAAATGGCAGAAAAGGAGACAGGGAAGAATAATTTAAAAATCAGTTTTTTAAATGAAAGGACCTATTGAATGCCAAGCAAATGGAATGACGAGAAAGATCCCTACACTCAGATTTTATTTCAATAAATTGCTGAAGAGAAGAATAGCAGAGAAATGGGAACCATAAAAGAATTCTAAGAGAATGACGCATTACTCACAAAATATTGCACTTCTCATTAGAAACACTGCGTGAGTCCAGATGATGGGATAATATTGAGACATTGAGAAGGGGGTTCAAATGCTAACAAAAATGTATTTACTTGGAGGTCTCTTCTTAGCTTGAGAGTCCATGATCCACATATTCCAAATCAAGAAAAGACACTGAATTAAACTGTAACCTGAACAAAGTCTATCTGTATTCAGTTTTTTGATTCTCGGCTACTTCTTTCCCAAGGCTAGCAGACCACCACACTCCTCTAGAACTGCCTTTCTCCAGGCAGTACCCAATGATGTGGATTGTTTCTCAGTTTTCAAAATAGTAAAGATTTAAAAATGTAACAGCACTCAACTCTGTCAGGAAACAACCAGACTGACAATGTATTTCATTAGTGCAGTTATAATATAGAACACTTATTAGAAAATCATCCAACAATGTATTATAAGAGACTTTGAGTTTATATTATTTGATTCAATGATACCATCTCTGAGAAACTTCCTATTATTATCCAGAAATGTCCACTACCATTTATAAACAAATGCATTCATTTCTACATTATTTGTACCAACAAAAAACATAACAAAATAGCATAAGTAAATGCCCTACAATTAATGTGAATCGGCAAGCAAATAATGATGCATGAATGTAATGACATATTGTACAACAAATTACCAATCCCTAGTATAGTAAAAAACATATAGAAAAAAAAAAAAAAAACTAAAATCCCAAGTTCTACAAAAACAACAACCATCAGAACATTTTTCTTAGTAGCAAAAATTCTGGGATGCATCCAAAGTGAAATAAAGAGTTATAGACTTGAAAATAATTAAGCATACAATTCAAGTTTAAAGAAAAGTATAAAGCAAAAATCAGCATTACATGGTTTAGTAAACACAGAGGTGGACAAATTAATACAAAAGACTCCTTCATTATAGGAGCCATAAAAGAAAGCTACTGATACCTATAATCAATAAAAAAATAAAATTACAATTATCAATAAGAAAGAGACTAATTTCATATAGGGGAATAAAAAACAGGAAGACTACTAGTCACAACTGTTGAATGAAGAATTTTTAATTGTCAATCAATCATTTTTCCCCAAAATGAAAACAAATCATTAAAATGTACTCAAAATAGGTAAAATTTTCAGAAGAACAAACACCAAAGCAAAAAACTGAAAAGTTGTTGCTGAATAACTTCTCTAAAAAATTCACTGGAGCCAGATGATTTTAAGATCAAACCTGGAATTTTTAGGGTATTTGCTGCATTAATTTTCCCACACTATAGTCAAAGATGAAATATTATCTAATTCATTTTATAAAGTTGAAATTGTCCTTTAATTTAAAAACAGAGAAATATAACATATAGGAAAACTATTAACTTAGCTCAAAATTGAATATAGAGAAAAAATTCTCCCTACGGTGCTAGCAAGTGACCCCAGTGCTGAGAAAGGAACTAGAAAAGCTCTGAGAACCCACTACATCAGCAATGTCATAACAAGTGTGAAGGGTCTAAATTCCTTTCTAAGTTAACAACAGAATTAAGTAACTTGATATAACCAAAGCAGTCTAAATACTTTAGATATGCTGAGAAATAAAACAACACATGTCAAAAAGGAGATGTGTCAAAGAAAAGTGAGCTCTCTCTGTTCACTTATATCACTGTCTACCTGGCTATATTTAGGGCTGATAGTTTATTTATATAAAAATGTGTAGTTTCCAAAATGTTCAAGTTTAAAAGGGCTTTCCTAACCATAGTTTACTGTTTCTCATTTCACAGATGAGGAAACTGAGGTCCAGAGATTTTCGGTGGTGCTTGCCTAAAATCATCAGATGTTTAGAAGATATTAAAAAGTATATATAAACCAAAGAATTTATATTTGCATCTTTGTACTCTTCTTAATAGTCTCTTCAAAAATTTTTAGTTTAGAATAAATGATTTAATATTTTGTTTTACTTAAAACCATTCCAATAAATGGATTATTTTTTCACTATATGATAAAAGCAAGGAATTTATAGAAATATGTAACTGTCACCTTCTTATAGTCTCTGGAATAGAAAGGGAATGGGGTCCTTCAGGCCAGCCAAAGAGACTGAACCAGGTCTGAACTGCATTTACCACCTTCTTAAAGAAATTATATGCCGTTGTTCCTTTTTCAGGAGAAAAGAATCTTTCATTCTTCTCTTCGTTTTCCATAGATTTATCATCTTTCTTTGACATTTTACTTTCATCTGAGTTCAAATTTTCGTGTACTAATTACATTCCTAAAAATCACATTCATTTGTAAAAAAAAAAAGGTTACTCTACCATAGAGTAAAATATTCTGTTCACTCTTTCCCTTTGTATGCAGACAAGTAGAGCCCATTCTACAAATTATTCTATGCTCTCAGAGAAATTCTGAGTCAATTTATTTTATCTCAACATAAATAATAAAAATATATTTATTTTCCAATACCCAACAGAAATTTTTAAAAAATAGATTAATTTAAATAAGGAAAACATTTAAATTTTTTCTTGCCATAATGGTAAGTGAAAACATTCCCCAAAGAGGAACCTTTCATTTTTAATTACCTAGATAAAATGTCTTGACAATTCTTCATCTTTACTTATTATACAAAATTTTTTTTAAAATTTTTATTTTGTCAATATACAATGTAGTTGATTATTATGTCCCATC
>NW_007726488.1:87517-175432 GCF_000696425.1 Galeopterus variegatus | reverse complement strand
TAAAGTCTATTTTGTCTGATATGAGAATAGCTACTCCAGCTCGTTTTTCTTTTCCGTTTGCCTGGAAGATCTTTTTCCATCCTTTCACTCTTAATTTATGTGAGTCTTTATGCATGAGGTGGGTCTCTTGTAGGTAGCATAGAGTTGGGTCCATCTTTCTTATCCAGTCAGCCAATCTGTGTCTTTTGATTGGGGAATTTAAACCCTTTACATTAAGAGTTGTTATTCGGAGGTGTTGATTTATTCCTAGCATTTTATTATTTTTTTGGTTGTCTTAGGTGTCATTTGTTCCTTGCTTTCTGTTTTGCTGTTTGCTTTCTGTGTTTGTTGGTTCCTGAGGTTGCCGCTAGTGATTTTGTTCATCTGTTTTCTTTTCATGGTTGTCATTTTTATTATAGTAGTGGGTTTTTATTTTACTTGGATTATTATGGCAGTGGTAGTTATCTTCCAGGATCCAATCCCAGTACTCCCTTCAGAATTTCATGTAAGGGTGGTTGTGTGGTGATGAACTCCCACAGGTTTTGTTTGTCTGAGAAATATACTATTTGCCCTTCATTTCGGAAGGACAGCCTTGCAGGGTAGAGTATTCTTGGCTGGCAATCTTTGTCTTTTAGTATTTTGAATATATCATCCCATTCCCTTCTAGCCTTTAGGGTTTGTGTTGAGAAGTCTGACGTTAACCTGATTGGAGCCCCCTTATAGGTGATTTGACGCTTCCCTCTTGCAGCTTTCAAGATTCTCTCTTTGTCCTTGAGTTTAGTCATTTTGACTATAATATGCCTTGGTGAAGCCCTTTTTGGGTTGAATACGTTTGGAGATCGTTGAGCTTCTTGGATCTGTAGATCTGTGATTTTTCTTATGTCTGGGAAGTTTTCTGCCACTATTTTGCTGAATATGTTTTCAATACAATCACTTTTTTCCTCCCCTTCTGAAATACCCATGATTCAGATATTTGAGCGCTTAAGGTTGTCTAATATCTCTCTCTGATTTTCTTCGATAACTTTGATACTTTTTTCTTTTTTCTTGTCTGCTTGTATTATTCCAAAGAGCCCATCTTCAAGAACCGAGGTTCTCTCTTCAACTTCCGTTATCCTGCTAGTTAAACTCTCCAATGTGTTTTTTATTTCGCTGAATAACTTCTTCAGTTCAGCAAGTTCTGCTACATTTTTTTTTATGACAATGATTTCCTTGTACATTTCCTCTTTCAGCTCCTGTATGTTTTTCCTGGTTTCATCATGCTGTCTAGCTGTGTTTTCTTGTATCTCATTCAGCCTCTTTAGAATTAACACTCGAAATTCCCTGTCATTCATTTCAAGGGCTTCTTGTTCTATAGGATCTAGAATTTGAGAATTATTGACTTTTGGTGGTGTATGTTCTTGGTTTTTTGCATTTCTTTTTGGATGTTTATTCATTTTGGCAGGGATTTTCTCTCGAATCTTGGACTTCCGACAGTAGATGGCGCTATCGAGCCTTGGAAATCCTTCCAGTGGGCTGTCAACTACTCCTTTCTTTCTTTATTTATTTCTGAGATTCCGCCTCTTTTAGCCGGGTCCCTCCCCACTCTGTGTGCTCAGGACAGGGCTGAGGCGTGTCTTCTATAAGCCTTGACTTTTAGTTGAGTCATCAAAGTTGTGTCGCGCCCCGCCCTGCCTAGCAGGTGACCTAATTCTCCGGACTGGGGGGGAGGAGGGAGGGTCAGTCAACCCACAATTTCTCCTTGCCTTCCCCTCACTTGGGTCGGCTCCCTTAGAAACCCGACTGGTACACTTCAATGTAACTCGAGGGGGACACCGGGCTCCCCTCTCCCCACCAGAAATCAGTTAGGGGTACTTCCAAACTGAGGTCCCCAGAGATGGAATCTAAGTTTGAATTCTACTAAGTTGCAGGATACCGCCCTGCCGGTCCCGTAAGGTGTGTGTGTTCTGCACCTCACTATCAGGGCGTTTTCACACTCTGTGTGCACTAGGTGGGGCTGTTGAGCCTTGCAATGGGGACCTGCAGGGTGTGTAATTATTGTTTTTATTTCCGAGACTCCGCCTCCTTTTGCCGGACCCCTCCCCACTCTGTGGGCTCAGAACAGGGCTGAGGCATGTCTTCTGCAAACCTCGTCTTTCAGCTGAGACATCAAAGCTGTGCCCTGCCCCGCCCTGCCCAGGAATAATTTCAGGTGTCTAGTCTCTCCAACTGCAGGGTGTGAGCTCCTCGGGTGAGGGTCCCACAGCACACAGTTCCTCTTTGACTCCCCCCAGCATGGGTCGACCGGGGCGCCCTCCGAGAGTGCTCTCCGGCAACTTCAATGTAGCTCCAGAGCACTCCGGGCTCCCCTCTCCCAACCAGAAATCAGTTAGGGGTTCTTCCAAACTGAGGCCCGCAGAGATGCTATCTGCCTCCCGGAAACAGGGAGTTTACCTGGGGCCGAAGCCCAGGGTGTGTTGGAGGGACGATCTGGGCAGGCTCCTCTTCCCTGCCCTCCTGACACTGGCCGGGGGTTCCTCACGCTACCAGCCCTGTCAGAGATCCACAGGGAGAGTACGATTGTAGGCCAGTCCACAGGCCCTGGGGGGCCCAGCGTCGAGGTAAGCAAGTGACACATCTCAGTGAGGAGCCGCGCCAAGCAAAGATGGCTGGCCTGCCTTATCCAAACCGGCCGTCTCTGCCCCCACCCAAGAAAATGGAGGCAGCTCTGTTGTGGGTGCCTAGCCTGGTGTGGTAGGCAGGAGCCAGGCGGGCAGGGACCAGTCGGGCTTCTGCCCATCAAGTGGGACTGGACTGGGGGTGACTCACAGAGCTCGCAGAGTTGGGCCGGTCTGGCGCCTTCCACTCCATTTCTGCACAGTTTTTTGCATGTCATCTCTGCTGACTTACTTGGCCTTTGTTGTCTCGGGCTGCTCCCTCGAACCCGCAGCAGGGCTTGGGCGCTCTCAGGAGTTTTCTTTTGTGTCGGCCCTAAAACCTCGAACCTGTTGTTGCTTGTTTGTCGTTGTAGGTTCTAAGTTCGTTGTTCAAAGATTTATTCATTTTTTGTTGCTCTTGGAAATGCAAATAGCACTCTAGTATCATAGCGCACACTTCTCAGGGTTGTGCTGTCTCCTGGCATGGCCACTCCAGACCCGTCGCCATCTTAAAGTCCAAATACTTATTATACAAAATTAAACGGCTGACAAAATAATAGAAAAAATATTTACTTCAGATTTAAAATAGCTTTTTATCCAAATCAAGCACATCAATAAAACAAAACATTTTTGATTTATGAAAAATTTTGAGGATATAAAATGATTGTATCTTCCCCCCCCTAAAAAAAATATCTGCCAATTTAATGGCACAAGCATATACTCACTAAAAACCTCACACTATTTAACTTGGTTTGGTCCATTCAATATAAAGGAAAATTTTCAGTCTTACCCATACCCAGAAAAAGGAATGTTTGGATAGTTAGTTGCAAATTATAATATCAAACTCACATACTTATCTATGCTCATCTCTTTATAAGATAAGCAAACTTGGATCCAGCTTGATAAGGAGGAGACAAACTCCTAGTTTTGCAGTTGCCAAACTGTGTACAGAGGGTACCCAAGATGTCATAGCAAATTTACAGGGGCTCCATAGGGTATTTAAAATCTTAATTAAATATTAGTGCAGCATCTGTTGGACAGCACACAAGCTACTACTCATTGATTTTTGTACCAAACCACTTGGAACTATGTGGTACATCTTTTGGCCTAGGGAAAAATACTGAGAATCTAAGAGTGCTATGAACTGAGAACATTAAAGAACCTCTGCTTTTAATCATTGGAGAAAACTCCCAAGCAGAGGACCCACTTAAGACTAATGACAAATTCATCGTTTTCTTCATAAATTTCTTGTTACCTGAAATAGCCTAACTTTTAAAATAAATGTTATTAAGCAAATCATATCATGGACTGGAATTGTGAAGTGCACTATATACTTGTCACATAGCAGCAAATAAGTTTCATCTTGCAAGTTCAGCACCATTAAATCTGGTAGTGGTGGATGCCTTTCTCACTGAAGCAGGAGAGAGTAATTCAGCATCACTGGGGGGAAGTAAAACATTGCTTCTAGTCTTCACATGACTTCTGTCTGTATCTACGATGACACATCAGTCTTAGTAAGTCAAACAAGCAATTGTACAACTCACTATCACATTACAGTATTTAACCTGAAGTATATATATACATATATACATATAATATATACATATATATATTATATATGCATATGTAATATACATACATATATGTTATATACATATATAACAGAGTAAAGTAAATATATATGTATATAACAAAACATACATATAATAAAGTAAACTAAATATTCATTATATATCATATAAGATGTTAAATAAGGGAAAAATAACATAAAAGGTGATATGGTTTCCTAAACTGAATGAAATATATTTGACAATGCAGTTATTATGGGACATCAAAGTTACTGGAGAATGAACAATGTTCAAATTTACCATAAACAAGAATACATTAAACACATGAAATAGTTGTACACCAAAAAAATTCTGTAATTATTATACATCATGTTCAAAATAAGTAATAAGAAAAGAATCACCAAGAAAAGCAATTTCCTCCTAGTTAATTCTCTGAAATGACATCACTGCTTGGTTTTGTGCTGATACCATTTTGCACAGATTTCCATCTCTACTTCAGTTAGAGTTGCTCTATATACATTAGAGTTTGCCACAGTGGGAATCCTCATACAAAGGCAGTGCTGACCACGAAAAGCCAGCATATGTGACCCGAGGCCAGACATCAAAATACATATGTAGTTTTTCAATTAAGCATGTGATCTATACCAAATTATTAATACTGCCCTACTTTAGGGTATAGTTAATGTATTTTTTTTTTTTTTTGTCTTTTTGTCTTTTTCCGTGTCCGGCAACAGATCGCAACCCTCAGTGTCGCCCCCGCACCGGACCGGGGACCGGCAACGGGATCGCAACCCTCGGCGTTGCTCCCGCGCCTCGCTCAGCCAGTGAGTGGGAACCGGTCTGTATGTGGGATCCAAACCCTCGGGAAGGAGCGCTGCCGCACCTCCCAAGTGGCGCACCATCCAGTGCACCACCGGGCTGGCCCTAGTTAATGTATTTTAAGATTTCACATGTATTGAGCACATCATACTCTAGTGCACAATAGCTAAGTGTGTAGGTTTTGAGGTCTCACAAATTTGTTTAGATTTTCCTGGGACAAGCTGCTCACCCTCTCCATTACTTAGAGCCTTAATCCGTAAAGTGAGGTCTATAAGGGCATCTAACTGAGAATTGCTGAGAAGACTAAATGAAATAACAAATGTAAGGTACATAGCAGAATACTCTATACCTGGGAAGCATCAAATATACATTAAAAATTATTATACATATTTTTAAAGGTATTTTGGAATATCTAAGAGTCATGAGTTCTTTCTTTAAAAATATTTCCCCAAATGTATTATTTTTAATCCATAGACTTCATACTCAAACAATTATGTAACAGATACAAAAACTTCATTCATGCTTTCCTTTTAAAGAGATAGGAATATTATTTATTGTACAGTATTTTTTCATTATTTTCTGGAAAGATATTATGAAAATATAAAGGAGTGGCAAAGCATTTACAATCATAGTTATTATGGCAATAATAATGAAATGATATTAATAGTACTATCTTCCAGGTATTTAATTTATGAGTTTGAAGTAGATAAAAAAATATTATTACTATACTGAGTCTGTCTTGCCATGCACATTTTGTTAATGAAAGATGATAAATTTGAGTATCTGAGAATTAAAGATATAATCATATGGCAAAACAGTGGAGTTAGAAAACAAAGTTGAATTTCCATCCAGGTTCACTGCTGTTCCCATTATGTTGTGTTATCTGAAACCTCCCTACCCCCACAAATAGATTAGAAGAATATAAAAATATAACATTAGAATTAGTCAATGTGTGTCAAAATTTTTAGATTACCTATCTATCTATCATGTATGTATGCATGTATGTATATATCTATCTCCACCCTGCCAGTGGGTTATTTCATAAAGTACTCTAAAATATTTTTTAAATATACTATTCCACATATAACCCATTGCCTTGTGAAAATACATAGCTGAGACATGACTTCCTGATGGTCCATAATTCAGATGATACATTCTATAATATCAAATAAATGACTTCTAGCTGTGAGACAAAGTGTGAGGTACTCTGGACACAAGGGTGAAAAGAAGAGAGATGATTCCTGTTCTCACAGACTTCATGGATATCAACATCTAGAAAGAGATATAGGTAATAGGTGGGTTAAGTCAAAATATGGAAAGGGCCATGACAGAAGAATTGCACAGAGCTATGTGGGTACATCAGACAAACACAAAATCTTTGCATGCAAAGGCACGGATCTTTCATAGGTGTGTATAGTGTGACTCCAGTCACAAGAAATATCCTCAGTAAAGATCTAGATGCTGGAAGAACTCACAGAAGTTTAATGTGGCTTGAGAACAGAGGGAAAGATGTCCAGAAATGAGAGTGAAGCCATCGGCTAGGGCCATGCCACGTGGCGTCTTGTAGGCTTCATCTTACTAGCAATACTAGCAATAGTATTCCATAGAAAGATTCTACACCTGGGAATTACAAGATTGGATTTTCAGTTTATAAATATTACTGTGGCCACAGTGGGAAGGATGGTTTGTGAAAGGGAGGAACATCACAGGATGCAGGATAACAGTTCAGAAACCTTTGAAGTGATACTGGCAAGACATTATGACAGCTAGAATGTGTGCAGTGGCAGTGGAGAGGGAGAGAAATGAATGGATTTGACACCTGTTCAGGCAGCAAAAGGGATAGAAATTGGTGGACTGGAGGTGTAGTGAGAGAGAGAAGAAACTCAAGGATGGCACTCAGGTTTCTGGATTGGGCAGCTGGATGGACTGAAGGTGCATCATGGGGTATACAGAAGGAGGAAAAAAATTTCAAAAAGAAGAGATTAGTTTGGGCCATGATGTTTTTGGGGTGCCTATGGGGGAGTCCAAAGAAAGGTATCCAGAATGCTGTTAAATTATGATTTCCTGAATCTCTGAGAGGGATCTGGGCTAAAGATATAGCCCATGAATTATTATTTATTTATTTATTTATTTATTTATTTTGTCTTTTTTCGTGTCTGGCAACGGATAGCAACCCTCAGTGTCGCGCCCGTACCGGACCGGGACCGGCAACGGGATCGCAACCCTCGGTGTTGCACCCGCACCTCGCTCAGCCAGTGAGCGGGAACCAGTCTGTATGCGGGATCCGAACCGTCGACGGGAGTGCCACCGTGCTCTCAAGCGGCGCACCGTAGCAGTGCGCCACCGGGCCGGCCCTAGCCCATGAATTATAACTTAAGTCATGCAAGGGAGAAAAGAAGAGGGGATCAGAACTCCCATTGACACAAAGAATTTAAAAATACAGATACAGGAAGTAGAACCCTTAAGAGATGCTCAGAAGAAACAGAGAGGTCAGAGGAGACCTAGACGAGTACAGTATGTAGAAGCCTAGGGAGAGTTTGGAGAGAGACAGAGAATAGTCAACAGTCTTAGCTGGGCTCAGGACTCATATCACCGTTCAGTCAATGGCAGGATAACTGAGGAATGCTTCTTTCTCACTCCTGAAATTTCTTTCCTGCTAAAGGTAACTGAGGTATTCTAATTGCTTCATTTTCTCTGCTACTTTTCTCCCTCTCTCTGAGACGGTAAGTGATTTATCTGACTGGTAAATTTGGGAAGAATAAATATGGGATGCATAGCCTGAGTCTGCCCTTTATGCTCTTTGGGGATGAGCCTGTCCACTGAGAATACAGTCTCCTTTCTCCTCCCTGCTGTCTTCCCAGACACTCACCCAAAGCAGTTAAGGAGGCAGAAGTTGAAGGGCATGAGTAATCCATGATATCTAATTAGGTGGGGTCTCTGGGTAATGGGATTCAGATAAGTGAATGGCCTAAGGCAGGAGAGAGTCCTGGCTCCTGGCCTTGTGACAGGAATAAAAGCAGAGATGACAGGTTTGAATACAAGCTTGGAATGTGGAAGTTCAAAGTGTTAATGCCTGATGGTCTCTATTTCTTCTGAAAAGTTAGAAAAAGTCATCCCCTGAGATTGAGGCAGAACCAGATCTTATAGGTTTCATAAGAGTGCTAAATATTTGAAGAAGCAAATGGAATATAAGGGAAAACTGGTTAAAAACACAGAAAAGATTTTCAATTCAGCACTGAAAATTAAGGCCTTGACAAGCTATAGAGGCAGGATTTTTTCCATACTCTCCATCCTTTCTCTTCTCTGGGACTTAGAGCACCAATCATCCTCTTTTCCCTTGTCTTGCATTTCATAGAACTCTCTGCTCACTCCCTTCTTCTCTATTGTTCTTAGTTTCTCTCACAATTTCTCCTTCAGGAATTCCAGGCTGGCCTACTGACCACTCTCTGTCCCACTTTAACTCCTCTCACATCTCCACAACTCCTCCCTTTCCAAATCACTGATACTCAAAACCCATAGAAGGTTCCCAATATAACAGAATAAAGGGCTCAGTGGTATGTTCCTGAACCTGTGTTTCCTGCCTCATGTCTCCCATCACACGCCCATGCTTCTGCTTTATGGCCCTTTGCTCAAGTCATCCCTTTCAAGATCATCATTGCCAAGTTCTACATAAATTTCAAGTCTTCTACAAAGTCATTACAGACTCACAACATCAGCACTAACCTCCGCACCACCCCCACATGTACAACATTTCAATTGACTCATATAGAGAGATCTTAATTTAATCTTCTTTGTATTAATTTATTTATGTATCTTTCACAAGATTGTCAACTTTTGGAATTAAGAGACACTGTTATCTTCTTTTCTCAATGATAAGCACAGCTTCTGATAATGGCAGGTACTTAATAAACATCTGTTCATTTTAAGTTCACTTTATTTCTATTTGTCAGCCTTAGATTAAAGACCTGTACAGTGAGGGAGAGAGAAATCAGTCAGATGTAACTTACCATTCTTTAAAATAAACTTTGGCTTATCCAGATGAATTGTTATATATGGGTATATAGCAAGAAGGTAGTTTATGCTGTTGCAGTAACTGGAAATGAAAACCTAAAAGTGAAAACTTTGCATTTTAATAAAATATAAATGTCAGAGGTAGCAAATACAATTAAATATTTTTGAGTATTCCAGATGTCATTAATGATGAAGACATGAATTATTCATCATTATTTCTTTCCACCTCCTTTGTTTTTGTTAACCACCTACTATATGTACCTTAATTGTTTTTAAAATGTTTACTATTAAAGCTTTTAACAGAGACTGTAAATTTCATTGTCAAATATGCTCTAGCACATAGCTTATAACTGCGCAGGTTCAAAAATACAGATTCAGGAAATTTTAGAGTTGAAAGGGCCTTAGACTTAATTTATTCCCATTCTTCTATACAAGCCCTTACAAATGGTATGCAGCCTTGGACAACACCGCTAGGCAAACCTTATCAGGATGACACTCACAAGTCACAAACAGCCTATTTTATTCATATCTGGAGAGCTATAACTTCAGAAGTTCTGTTGCAGAGCAACACAGAACAAAATCTGCAATCTGACCCCCATTACAGTCCTTCAAATATTTAAATATAGACATTATATTTTCTGTAAGGTTTTTCTTCTTCAGATCCCAAACATTTAGAACACTTAAGGGTACTTTCTACTGCAAGGTCTCCAAATCTTTTACATACCAGTCTTGTTTCTTTAGATGACCTTTTGTTTTGTGTTTGTCTTTCTTTAAAGGTGTCTGAGAAATGGAAGTAAGACTACAAGTTATTCAACCAGTAGAGAGTACTATTATCTTCCATAATCTGCATACTCTATTTTATGAAAGTACTGTGAAGTTGTCTTATTTTTGCCAACCACAAAATACTATTAGATTATATTGGGTATTTCTGCCTTATGTGGCAACTTTGTCCTTGTGTAACTGATTTTTAATTTTTTTTTTACTGAAACTTATTGATTGATACATATTTATGAAGTACAGAGTTATTTTTCAATATATGTATACAATGGGTGATGATCTATTCATAGTAATTAGCATATTCATCATTGCAAAACTTAATGATTTCTTTGTGATGTGAACATTTGATCTCCTCTATTATAGTCATTCAACAAAATGCAGCAAATTATTTTTAATTATAGTTGCCTAGCTCAACTGTACACCATTAGAACTTATTTACAAGTGTTATTTTTTTTATCTATGCCACTGTAAAATTGCCTTATTTATTTCACCTTCTCATTATATTAAGCAACTTTTACTCTTGAAAATCCCTGTATCATATTAGCCCTTCCATCTAGTTTATGGTCACCAGCCAGGGTAAAATGTTAAAACACCATGTTATAAGCCATGTTACAGCAAGTAAAACATAGAATTAAATAAAACTAAGGAAAAGTTCATAGGTGAAATATAACGAGTTGTCAGGGACATTAATGGTGAACATATGTTACATGTAACTGAGTGATTTCCACCTCAGTTCTATATATGATATTTTCAAAAAGAAAATGCATTACCTTTTTCTCTTCATCAATTGATATGTATTGAAATTTTATGTAAAATACACATCCTCAACATTGTCTTAACCATCCCTAATCATTCTGTTCTATGGATCCTAAGCACATGCATTGAATTGCCCTATTCAGGATTAAACTGTATATCTATATGTAATTGGGGTTTTTTTATTATGTATTTATTTATTTATTTATTTCAAATATTCACGAGATACAAAGCTGATTGTCCCTCCTCCTGCCCATGATGTGGGGGCCGTATTCATATTGGGGATGTACACATTACCAGAAATTGCTTTTGTACCCTTTGTCCCCTTCCAATTATCCCCCAACCTCCCTTCTCCTCCCCCTGTCCCCTCAAATTCAATTTGTAGCCCTAGGAATGTTCCCTCCCTCTGTTGGATCATGGAACTAATGTGGTCTTTCTTTCCTTCCTTCCTTTCTCTCTTAGCTCCCACAAATGAGTGAGCACATGAGGTATTTATCCCCCTGTGCTTTGCTTGCTTCACCCAACATAAGTTTCTCCAGGTTCATCCGTGTTGTTGCAAATGGGAGTATTTAATTCTTTTTTTATGGAAGAGTAGTATTCCATAGTGCATATATACTACAGTTTCCTTGTCCAATCATCTATTAATGGACATGTAGGTTGGTCCCATGTCTTGGTTATTGTAAATAGAGCTGCAATGAACATGGGAGTGCAGGTATACCTTTGACATGATGATTTCCATTCCTCTGGGTATGTACCCAGAAGAGGAATTGCTGGATTATATGGAAGATCAATCTGTAGGTGTTTGAGTAACCTCCCTACTGTTTTCCAAAGTGGCTGTACTAATTTACATTCTCACCAATGGTGCAGTGTTCCCTTCTCTCCACACCCTCACCAGCATTTGTTATTCACTGTCTTTTTGATCATAGCCAGTCTGACTGGAGTGAGGTGGTATCTCAATGTGTTTCTAATTTGCATTTCCCTGATGACTAGTGATGTTGATCATTTTTTCATGTATCTGCTGGCCATTTGTATGCCTTCCTTTGAAAAATGTCTATTCAGCTCCTTTGCCCATTTTTCAATTGGGTCATTTAATTTTTACTGTATAATTGTTAGAGTTCTGTGTATATTCTGGATATCAGTCCCTTGTTGAATGCATAGTGGGCAAAAATTTTCTCCCACTCTGTAGGTTGTCTTGTCACTCTGTTGATTTTTTCTTTTGCAGTGCAGAAATGTTTTTGTTTGATATAGTTCCATTTGTTTATTTTTTCTTTTGCTTCATGTGTTTTTGAGCTCATGTTCATAAAGCCTGTGGCCTGACCTAACTGCTGAAGTGTTTCATCTATATTTTCCCATAGTAATTTTATGGTTTCGGGTCTTATACCTAGGTCTTTAATCCATTTTCAGTTGATTTTAGTGTATGGTGAGAGATGCATATCAAGTTTCATTCTTCTTCATATGGACATCCAGTTTTCCCAGCACCACTTGTTGAAGAGGCAATCCTTTCCCCAATGTTGATTTTTGTTGCTTTTATCTAATATCAGATGACTATAAGCCTGAGGAGTGATTTGTGGGTTCTCTATTCTACCCCACTGGACTGAATGTCTATTTTTATACAAGTACCATGCTGTTTTGGTTACAATAGCTTTGCAGTATAATCTGAAGTCAGGCAGAGTTATGCCTACTGATTTGGGGTCTTTTTGTTTGTTTGTTTGTTTTGGGTTTTTTTTCCTCAGGGGTCTTTTGTTTTTCCATATGAAAGTTAAGATTGTTTTTTCCATTTCTGTGAAGAATGTCATTGGTATTATGATAGGGATTGCATTGAATCTGTAGATCTCCTTGGGTAGTATAGACATTTTCACAATGTTAATTCTTCTAATCCAAGAGCATGGAATATCTTTCCATCTTTTCTGTCTTTAATTTCTTTCAGAAGTGTTTTTTTTAATTCTCATTGTAGAGGTCTTTAATCCCCTGGGTTAAATTGATCCCTGGGTATCATATTTTCTTGGTGACAATTGTCAATAGGCTTACTTTCTTTATTTCTCTTTCTGTTAATTCATTATTTGAGTATACAAATGCTACTGATTTCTGGGTATTTATTTTGTAACCTGCAACGTTACTGAAGTCATTAACCAGCTCTCTGGGTATTTATTTTGTAACCTGCAACGTTACTGAAGTCATTAACCAGCTCTAGTAGTTTTTCGATAGAGTCTTTAGGTTTTCTATATGTAGTATCATGTCACCTACAAATAGGGAAAGATTGACTTCATGTTCTCAAATATGGATTCCCTTTATTTCTTTCTCTTGCCTGATTGCTCTAGCTAGTACCTCCAGTACTATGTTAAATAGAAGTGGTGAGACTGGACATCCTTGTCTTCTTCCCATTCTTAAGGGAAAGGCCCTCAATTTTTCCCCATTCAGAATAATCCTGGTGGTGGGCTTGTCATAAATGGCTTTTATTGTGTTAAGATATTTTCTTTCTATACCTAATTTGTTGAGAGTCTTTATCATGAAGGAATGCTGAATTTTGTCAAATGCTTTTCCAGCATCTATTGACATAATCATATGATCTTTTTCCTTGAACTTGTTAATGTGATGTATCATATTTATTGACTTTCGTATGTTGAACCATCCTTGCATCCTTGGGATGAATCCCAATTGATCATAGTGTATAATTTTTTTAATATGTTGCTGTATTCTAATTGCTAATATTTTGTTGAGGATTTTAGCATCTAGGTTCATCAAGGATATTGGCCTGTAATTTTCTTTTTTTGTTGTTGTTTCTCTATCTAGTTTTGGTGTCAGAGATATTCTGGCTCCATAGAATGAGTTTGGGAGAGTAGAGTCTTTTTAAATTGTTTGGAACAGTTTCATGAGAACTGATATTAACTCCTTTTAAAAAGTTTGATAGAATTCAGCTGTAAAGCCACCTGGACCAGGCTTTTTTGTTGTTGTTGTTGGAAAATTGCTAATTACCACTTCAATCTCCTTGCTCATCATTGGTCTGTTCAGGTTTTCTATCTCTTCTTGGTTCAGTCTTGGTAATTTATATGGGTTTAGAAACTTATCCATGTCTTCCAGATTTTCAAATTTGTTGTCAAACAGTTGTTTATAATAGCCTCTAATGATTCTTTGTATTTCTGTGGTATCAGTTGTAATGTCTCCCTTTTCATTTCTGATTTTTGTTATTTGGATCTAGACTCTTCAATTTTGTGTTAATCTAGCTAATGGTGTGTCTATTTTGTTTATCTTCTCAAAAAAACAACTTTTAGTTTTGTTAATCTTTTCTATTGTTTTTTTAGGTCTATATTTCATTTAGTTCTGCTGTGATCTTAATTATTTCTTTCCGTCTACTGCCTTTAGGCTTGAATTGTTGTTTTGCAAGTTCTTTGTGCTATAGTATTAGGTCATTTATTTGGAGTCTTTCCATTTATTTTATATAAGCATTTATTGCAATAAATTTCCATCTTAGTACTGCTTTTGCAATATCCCACAAGTTTTGGTATGATGCATCATTATTTTCATTAGTTTCAAGAATTTTTTTTTTTTTTATTTCGTGCTTAATTTCTTCTTGGACCCATAGGACATTCAGGAGCCTATTATTTACTTTCCATGTATTTGTATATCTTCCAATAATTTGCTTATTGTTTATTTCCAGTTTTAGTCCATTGTGGTCTGAGAAGATTATTGGAATGATTTCAATTTTCTAGAATTTGCTGAGACTAGATTTGTGAACTAATATGTGTTCTATCCTGGAGAATGTACCATGAGCTGATGAGAAGAAAGTGTATTCTTTAGCTGTTGTGTGAAATGTTCTCTATATATCTGCCAAGTCCAGTTGGTCTAGGGTGTAGAATAATCCTGCATCTCTTTGCTGATTTGTTGCCTGGAAGTCCTGTCCCATACTGAGAGAGGTGTGTTCAGATCACCCACTATTAGTGTATTAGGACCTATCTCATTCTTTACATTTGCTTGATATATCTGGGTGCTCTGGTATTGTATGCATACCTCTTTATGATTCTTATGACTTCTAGTTGGATAGTTCCCTTTATCATTATATAATGGCCTTCATTGTCTTTTTTAATGTTTTTTGGTTTAATGTCTATTTTGTCCAGTATAAGAATAGCTACTCCTGCTTGTTTTTGGTTTCCATTCACATGGTATATCTTTTTCAATACCTTCAGTTTTAGTCTACGAGTGTCTTTACAGGTGAGGGTGTCTCTGGAAGACAGCATATACTTGGGTCTGTCTTTTTAATCCAGTCAGTTAGTCTGTGTCTTTTGAATGGGGAGTTTAGTCCATTCACATTTAGAGTAGTTATTGAGAAATGTCGCTCAATTCCTGCCATTTAATTGGTAATTAGGTGGTTTGAATATCTTTCGATCATTATTTCCCCTTTTATTTCTCTTTTCCAATGTGACTTGGTGAATTAAGGTGAATAGTTTAGCTTCTTTCTCTTTCTTGCTGGCATTTTTGTTTTAACTGTGGGTTTTGCTCTTTCTTGTGTATTTGTGCTTATGGTCACCATTATTCAGATTCAAGATGAATGACTCCCTTGAGAATTTCTTACACAGCTGGTTGTGTGGTGGTGAACTCCCACAACATTTGTTTGTCTGGGAAATACACTATTTCTCCCTCATTTCAGAAAGAGAGCATTGCTGGGTAAAGAATTATTGGTTGGCATTTTCTTTTCTTTTAGCATTTTGAATATAGCATTCCACTTTCTTCTGGCCTGTATGGTTTTGGTTGAGAAGTCTTCTGTTAGTTTGATGGAGGTTCCCTATAACTGACCTGATGCTTTTCTCTTGCTGCTTGTAGAATTTTCTCTTTGTCTTTGAGCTTTGTGAATTTAACTATAATATGTCTTGGGGAGGATCTTTTTCAGTTGAATCCGTTTGGGGACCTTTGAGCTTCCTTGATCTGAAGGTCTGTATCTCACCATACACCTGGGAAGTTTTCTGTTACTATTTCCTTCAGTAGGTTTTTCAAACCTTTTCCCTTCTCTCCTGCCCTTCAGGAATATCCACAATTTAGATGTTAGAATGCTTGAGATTTTCTGCTATCTCTTTTAGGTTTTCCTCATTATATTTAATTCATTTTTCCTTTTCTTTTTTTGTCTGCCTGAGTTATTTCAAAAAGACCATCTTCAAGTTCTGAAATTCTTTCTTCTGCTTGCTCTACACTGCTGCTCAAGCTCTCAGTTGTGTTTTTGATTTTGTTGAATGAGTCTTTCACTTCTAGAAGTTCTGCTATGCTCTTTTTTATGATATTAATCTCTTTGTAGATTTCCCCCTTCATATTCTGGATATGTTTTTCTTATTTCATTGTGTTCTCTAATTGAGTCTTCCTTTATTTCTTCAAGTTTTCTTAAGATCGTTATTCAAAATTCTTTTTCAGACATTTCAAGGATTCCCTGTTCCATGGAATCTGACTTTGGGTCATTACTGTTTCCCTTCAGTGGTGTCATTTCTTCTTTATTGTTTGTACTTATAGTGTTTTTTTTTTTTTTTTTTTTTTTTTTTTTTTTTCCTGTTCCGTGGAGTCTGATTTTGGAGCATCACTGTATTCTTTTGGTGGCATCATTTCTTCTTGATTGTTTGTACTTCTAGTGGTTTTTCATTGACATTTGGCCATTTGGTAGAGGGTTTGCTTCTTCTATTGCACTGAAGTTGGCTGTGGAGTGGCCTTGGTTGCTACTGTGGGGGTTGAACTGTCTTACTCAACAGTAGGTGTGGTGGTGGTTATGTTAAACCAACTTGGTTCCCATTCTAGAGTCTGTGGTTATAGAATGAGACCATAATGTGTGCAGTTCTGCTGGGCTAAATTCATAGGGTCAGATCCATAGGCTGGTGTTCCTCCTTGGGTCTGAGGCAGGATGAGGGGCCACGTGGAGCCATGTGGTTGTGCTGGCTGGCTGGTGCCTGCAGGCTCACCTGCACAGTGCCAGTTTGGGGTGGGGCCTGGAGCTCCCCCCATGCCTGTGTCCAAGGCAGAAGGGTGGGGTACCACATGGAGCCATGTGTTTCCACTGGCTGGCTGGTGCCAGTGGGCTCCATTTTTTTTATATGATGTCTTTCCTAAAATGAAATTTAAGTTTCCTTCATAGCAGTAATCAGTACTTCTACATATTGTGTATTTATGCTAAACACAGTGATCGATCAGAATTCCATTTGACAACCAACTGTATTTAACCAATAATTTTTTAGATTAAATAACACAGTTTACCCACAGAAGCCATCATTATTGCCTTTATAGAACCAAAAATGTTATCTTTAATAGTGATTAAAGAAGGGAAAAAAAAGACTACTCTAAGAAATGCTTTGAAAGCTCTGCCTTTATGCCCTTATACCCTGAGATGTCATTTACTTGTGCTGTGCTCCAAGCCTCTTAAGAGAACTACCCTTGGGTTACCAGAGCTGCTCAAAACCAGAAGTGCCTGGGAGTTTATGTCTCCTTGAATAGGCCCATAGCCAATACATGTGTGGTATGGGAGCTTCACATTCCAGATTCCTTGCCTCAAACAGAACAAAAACTTCAATCTCACTTCAGTTCTAGAAAAGTCTAAGGGATTAGGCTGATGTGAAGACTTCAACTGAAATGTCATTTTTATTTGGTGTGATCAATTCCCTCTTCTGCTTCCCCTACCCATTTACTTGTTTTTTCTTGGGAACATTTCCTTAATAAATCATGTATCTATGAATCCTACTCTAAAACTCAGGTTGTGCTCAACATTACCTACAATGACTATCAAATGAACAAATAAAAGAAGCTTTATCACTTAAAATATTTATAAAATAGCAAGGAATTATGAGAAACAAGGTTGAAAATAAATTTTATTCCACGAATAAAATGGAATAAATATACTCTTTGATTTTTACTCTTCCAAAATTAGTTTGCTGAAGATAATAACATTTTATTTCAGATTGCAGATGTTCCACAGAGTAAATAATTACCAACCTATGCAAAATTGACTTGACCACATTCTTCCATAGAGCATATAATACAGAAATTGTACAAGTTTATAGCACGGGAATATGGGCACTTCAACCATTGATATTATTATAATAAATACATTGAAACAGAAAAGGGACTTGCAGTTCATTATACTAATACTGTATTTTTCAATAAAAACATTTTGGGGGAAATAGAGCAATTTATGGCACCACATCAGGGAACAATGGTAATATTTATGAATTCCCTATCCCAGTGCATACAGACAGGAACCATTAGTGGTACAAGATTCACTCTAAACATATTCAGTATTACAGTAACAGTGAAATGAAAAGGCACTCTGACATGTGTTTCAATTCCATTCTGGGATTTAAATAGCCAACTTTTGTCACAAGAGATTTAGAACAGTACTACTGGGCAAAAAATCAGGAGGAACATTCCTGGCAATGACAGGGTTGATGATATGATGCAGATGTTAAAAAATTGATGAAAATGAGTTTGTACTATTTGTGGCAGTATTCCCTATTATTATTATTTTTTTTTCCTTTTTGTCTTTTTTCGTGACCGGCAATGGATCGCAACCCTCGGTGTTGCACCCACACCTCGCTCAGCCAGTGAGCGGCCGGTCTGTATGTGGGATCCGAACCCTCGGCGGCAGCACTGCCGTGCTCCCAAGCGGAGCACTGTAGCAGTGCGCCACGGGGCCGGACCTTCCCTATTATTTTTGATACTGAATTTGGTTATTTGGTTATGGTGGCATCCATCAGATGTCTTTTTTGAATAGTAGCATTTAGAAAATATAATTTACATACCATAAAATCCATCTTTTTAAGGTGTGCAATTCTGTGGCTTTTAATATTGTTTTAGTCTGTTTTGTGTTGCTATAACAGAATACCTGACTGGGTAATTTATTTATTTATTTATTTATTTATTTATTTATTTATTTTTCCTTTTTTGTCTTTTTTCATGACCGGTAACGGGATCACAACCCGTGGTGTCACGCCCGTACCGCGCTCAACCAATGAGCGGACCAGTCTCTATATGGGATCCGACCCCTCAACGGGAGCGCCACCACGCTCCCAAGCGCCGCACTCTACCGAGTGCGCCACCAGACCAGCCCCGGACTGGGTAATTTATAAGAAGACAGCTTTATTTGGATTACGATTCTGGGACAGTTGCATCTGGCATGGGCCTCAGGCTGCTTCTACTCATGGTAGAAAGTGGCAGGCAGCTGGCAGGTACAAGCAGATCACATGGTGACAGGAAGCAAGAGAGAAGAAGCACGAGAGAGATAGAAGGTACCAGGGTCTTCTTAAGTAATGCGCTCTCGCGGGAACTCACTCATTAATCCCCTCTCCCCCAGGGAGAGCATTAATCTAATCATGAGGGATCCACCCCCATGACTCAATCTGTTTCCAACACTGCCACACTGGAGATCAAATTTCCACTTGAGTTTTGGATGGGACAACACATCCAAACTCCATCATTCCACCCCTGGCCCCCCAAAACTCATGTCACTCTCACATACAAAATACAATCATTCTATCCCAACAGTCCCATAAGTCTTAGCTTGCTCCAGCAGCACCATAAAAGTCTAAAGTCCAAAGTCTCATCTGAGACCAAAAGCAAAAGTCCTTTCAGCTGTGAACCTGAAAAACAAAACCAAATTTATCTACTGCCAAGATACAATGGTGGAACAAACATTGGGTATACATTTCCATTCCAAAAGGGAGAAATAGGCCAGAAGAAAGGAAAAACAGGTCCCAAACAAGTCCAAAATGCAGCAGGGCAGTCATTAAATCTCAAGGCTGGCGAATCAGGTAGCTTGTTTCCATGTTCGACTGCCTCTGCACACTGGTGTGGGGGTTGGGCCCCCAAGTCCTTGGGCAGCTGCACTCCTCTGGCTTTCTGGTTTCAGGCCACATTTCACCTGTCCCAGGTGGTGTTCCATTCTCGTAGTGCCACAGGTCTGGGGTCTCCATGGTGGTCCTGCTCTCATGGCTCCAGTAAGCTTGGTGCTATTGGGGTTTCTCTGCTGCAACTCTGATCCCACATTTCTGCTCCACAATCCTCTAGTAGATGGCCTCTGTGGTGGCTCCACCCCTGTGGCAGGTCTCTGCCTGGGTCCCCAGGCTTTTCCATACATCCTCTGGAATCTGGGTAGAGGATGCCACACCTCCACTGCTCTCACATCCTGCTGGCCTGCAGACTTAACAGAACGTGGACGCCACCGAGGTTTTGGGCCTCTACACTCCAAGGCTGCTGTAAGAATCACATTGATGCTGCTCCAGCTAGAGCAGCTGGGATGCAGGGAGCAGGATCACGAGGGCTGCTCCGCCCCAGGTCTGTCCTCTGAGACAACTCTGTCCTTCTAGGCCTCAGGTCCTGCGATGGGTGGGGCACCCTTCCAGACTTCTGAAATGCCTTTAGGGCATTTTCCCCATTGTCCTGGTTCTTAGCATCTGGCTGCTTCTCTGCCAAGATAGTGTCTTTAGCAACCAGTTTATCTGCTTCACACTTGCATTTTTCTCCTGCTCTCTTCTTCTCTTCCACACAGCGAGGCTGCAAATATTCCAAATCTTTACACTCTGCTTCCATTTTAAATTCTGGCTTTACATCATGCCTTTGCTGACATAACTCAGAGTAGGCTGTTAGAAGTAGCCTTGCAGCATTCTTAATGCTTTGCTGCTTAGAAATTTCTTTGGCCAAATGCTCTGGTTCACAACTCTTAAGTCCCACCTTCCACAAAGTCCAAGGGCATGGACACAAGGCAGCCAAATTCCTTGCTATGGTGTAGCAAAGGTGATCTTTCCTCCAATTCCCAATAAGTTCCTCATTCCTATCTGAGACCTCATCATCTGCATGGCCGTCACTGTCCACATTTCTATCAGCATTCTTCTCACCACCACATAAGTCTCTAAGACACTCCAAACTTTCCCTCGTCTTTCTGTCTTCTTCTAAGTCTTTCAAACTCCTCCAACCTTTGTCCATTACCCAGTTCCAAAGCTGCATCCACATTTTCAGGTATCTGTTTAGCAACACCCCACTCCTCAGTACCAATTTTCTGTTTTAGTCTGTTTTGTGTTGCTATAAGAGAATACCTGAGACTGGGTAATTTATAAAGAAGAGAGGTTTATTTGGGTTACAATTCTGGGACAGTTGCGTCTGGCATGGGCCTCAGGCTGCTTCTACTCATGGCAGAAAGCGGCAGACAGCCGGTGGGTACAAGCAGGTCATATGGTGACAGGAAGCAAGAGAGAGGAAGCAAGAGAGAGAGAGAAGGTGCCAGGGTCATTTTAAGCAACGAGCTCTAGCAGGAACTAATAGAGCGATAACTCACTCATTAATCCCCCCTCCCCCAGGGAGAGCATTGATGCATTCATGAGGGATCCACCACCATGACTCAATCACTTTCCAACACTGCTTCATTGGAGATCAAATTTCCACATGAGTTTTGGAGGGGACAACACATCCAAACTCCATCAAATATATTCACAGAGTTGTACCACCATCACTGCTATTTAATTTTAGAATATTTTTCATCACCCTTATGTGAAAACCCTTACCCATTAGCAGTCACTCCCCATTTGTTGCCCCCCCCCCCCCAGTCTCTGGAAACAATTAATCTGCTTTTTGTCTCTATGGAGCCTATTCTAAACATTTCCTTCTTGGCAGTTAATAAGTAATCTGTGGATAAAATGTCAAGACTGTGTGGACATCCCTTCCCTCATCAACCTTTTCTATTTTGACATTGAATGGCATGATGATCATATATAATTAATCAGATAAGGTGTGGGAAGTCTCATCACTCATCTCTCTGTTCATTAGCTGGTGAATAATTAATATTTTAATCATACGTGTTTAATTCTTTCCCCATCATTAGTAAAGATAAGAGACTTATGCTTGTCTGCCCAAATTTTTTAGGGACAAAACTTTGAATCTTCGCATTAAATCTCTGGTATAAATGGCCTGATAATTACAGTATTTTATCACTTTCCAATAGCATATGAAGTACCGTCATGGCCTGACAAAAATATGTCAACATCTGGAGAAAAATTATTGTATTATTTTATATTTATCATCATTACTAAGTTTCTGTTCTGATCTGTAGTATTTCAAGGCAGATCATACATTCTAAACGCAGTCCTACTGAACATGCTTTTAATTCATGGATAGGTGGGCAAAGCAAGAACAAGGGGGTGGTCTCCAGGTTTTGGAAATATGTCTCTCTAGTCTTTGTATAGTTGTCTGCCCAAACCTTTCATTAGAAGGCAACTAGAAAAATACTGCATGTCAAAACTTGCAGTAGCTAGAAAGGATTAAGAAAAGAGTTTACTGCTAACACTTCTTTGCATTAATGAACTATATTTCTATTTATAGGGCTGAATAAAGTCAGAAATAGGAGAAAAAGAAAAGATGCTGGTCAGCCCTTTGAAAATTCTTTTCATTGTGAAACCCACTACCACCATCATTACCATAAAAAACAAGTGCTTATAGTATTCATATAGTACTTAAGCAATGAACTACACTCAATACAATAATATATTGGATGACTGTATGTAGCATCAGAAAAATTTGTTACACAAAACAAACTTCCTTGAGCAAGCTTTTGAAGTGGTTTATCCACACCTATTCACAATGTTTCTCAATTCATTAAGTGCAGCAAAATATTTGAAATTTAACTCGGACACACACACACAAAAAACGTCAACTGACACGTTAATTTAAATGTTTAATGCCTACTATACGTAGTACTTTTATGTCAGGTCAAATGATGGGGCAAGTAAATTTTAACTCTAGTGCCCTAATGTAAATTTATAATATCCATGGTGTTGCCAGAAACAAGAACCTTTCTAGGGCCAGCCCATGGCTCACTCGGGAGAGTGGTGCTGATAACACCAAAGCCGCAGGTTCAGATCCTATATATGGATGGCCGGTTATCTCACTGGCTGAGCGTGGCGCTGACAACACCAAGCTAAAGGTTAAGATCCCCTTACCGGTCATCTTTTTTTTTTTTTTTTAAAGAATCTTTCTGTCACAGTGAAGACATTATATGTCATTTGTTAATCAGTGATAAAGTTATAGAGTTTGGATTTGTTTATTTATTTTTAGTAGATCAAAACAAACTACAAAGATTCCTCATTATAATGTTATTCTCCCTTATTTGTTCTTCAATATCCTTTCTTGTAGGGGAGTGGGGAGGAGTAAACTTATAGCTGCTCTTCTGGGTATTGCAATAGCCCCTAATACATTATCTGTAGCCTATAATGACACTCTTATTTGTAAACATTAATAATTCTAGCAAATATGTGCTATTAACCAATTTAATGCCCTAAAGTTGATTTTAGGTTTGATTTAAATATGCCTAAGTCCATGAAAGTATGTTTCACATATAAATGTCTTCTGTTGATTTGCATTACAACAGCATAAGGAAAGGGCAGAGAGTTCTTCTTTAGACCATATCACAAATCCATAGACATTCATCAAGTATAGAAATGTATGTACATTTAGCAATTATTGAAGTGTATACCAATTCTTTTCACATAAATCATCTCATTTAGTATGCCTTATGGGCTCCGCAAGTTAACTGAGGGTATGATATCACTTTCAAAGGAATATAGTTGCAGAGGATGGGGTCAGCTGGGGACTCCTGCCAAGAGAGAAATGGCTCAAAAGGGAAGGGAAAAAGAAAATCAACCAAGAACTACAATGTACTAAGTACAGCATAAAACACTCTTATCTCATTTAATATTCCAAAGTTAGATGATCTCTTGCATAATTTAAAAATTGGACATAAGTCCAATGATAGTAAAATAGATGAACTTTATTTTTGCTGCATTGTTCTGTTCCATTCCAATAAGAGGTCAATGAAATCTATCCAAAAAAATAACTTCTGGAACCAAAGTAAATGTCCATCATCAGACAATGTGGTGTATATACATAATGGAATACTACTCTGCCATAAAAATAATGAAATTCTGCCATTTGCAGCAACATGAATGAACTTACATAAAATCACGTTAAGTGAAATAAGCCAGGAACAGAAAGAGAAATTACTGCATGTCCTCACTCATAAATGGGAGCTAAAAAATAAAGAACGATGTAAAGTAAAAAAGAAAGAAAGAAACAACAATCACAGTAATACATTAAACTTTCAAAAGAAGAGAACAGAAAAGAACTTACTGGAGGTGGTAATGGGGGATTTGGCTGGGGGTAAGGGAAGGAATTAGTAAAGGGCCATGAAAAACAATTACATTGTATAATGTTGAATATACTAATTATCCTGATTTGAGCATCACAAATAATGATATTCAACTCTGTACCTGCCAGGTACGTACAATCAACTATGTTACAATTAAAATAAATAAATAAAATAAAATAAAACAAAAATCTTCTCAATATCAGCAACTGACTTAGAATGGTAAAACTATTCACTAGCTTCCAAAGTCTATGAAAATGGTTCTCAAGTTCTAGGCTACAGACTCTTACAAAGCATCGGAGTGTACACATGTACAGCAATCAGTCCGATAAATAATTTTCCTAATACATGTTTTAAAAATAAACTTACATATAAAGGTATATGCTCTAAGAGGTATTAAAATGAAATTGTACTTTAAAGTTCTGAATTTAAAGTAACTTTTGATGAAATGTTTTCTCAAAAGACAGAGGTTCTGGTAAATGATTTAAAGTTAAAAGAGTGTGCGGTAATTTAAAATTATGAAACCACTGCTCTTCAGTTTGAATATAGTCTAAAATAGACCACACTAGTATCCTATTATTTTGTGCAGGACTGAGATGATCATTTAGAATGCATAGAAGACAGATATCACTTTAATCCCTAAAGTAGAATTCTGAACTGCTGTTTGCATTTCAGAATGGAAGAAATGAATCCAGCTTCCTGCCATTGATGCTTCTTTATGTAGACGTATGTAGTAGTAACAGGAAAGAACCAAGTCCAGCGAGACACTGGAAAAGGTCAGATTCCAATATCTGCAAACACCCAATTTCATGCAGTTGGAGAATGACTCTCACAGTTGCAGAGAATGTTATTAAGATCATGAGGCTAACATTTGCTTTTAGACTCAGCAATTGGAAAGCAAAACCTTTAAAATATAATAGGCATGAAGTAAAAAGCTGTTAAGAAGAGAGGGTGAGGCTGAGAGGAATGAGAGGCATCAAACAAATTATAAAACAATCAGCTTCCATGGCCATTTCAACAAATTCACTTGTAAGATTTGGAATTTCACTAACCACTACAAGGTCTATATTTAGGAAATTAATAAGATATAAGGTACCTTATTAAAAAATAAAATAAAACTTAAGAAATATTCAATTACACAAAAACTAGAGCAAGCTATAAAGATTGATTTGTGAAGGTGCAGCACCCAATTTATATACATATATGTTGCTTTTTTATCTTTCATTCCAAAAAATTGTTGACATCTGACATTGCTATAAGTCACCACATCCTGATATTTATTCCATCAAAATCACTCCTTTCCCTTTCACAGTTTTTCTTTTCATTCTACCTACCACCATTCTAGTTCTGCACCTCTTCACAGCATCAACCTGGGCTAGCTTATTTACTAGTCTCTTTACTTCTGCCCTTTGTCATAGCTACCTTGCACATAAATATCTTATCTGCTCCATCTAGCTAGAAGTCACTTACGTACAAGGACAAGCACACAGCACATAAAAAAGACTAAAACATGAGTGGACAGATGGGTGGAGCAATTGATACATTTGACACTTTTGAGTGATACATTTGAGCTACCAAAAAAGCCTACTTTGTAGCCATCAGTAAGGACCCTACATGTACAACATTCGGTCTCTAATTGTCACTGGTTGTGTTTGCTAGAAGTAGTTGGTTTGGGGTTTAAGAAGTTTATTAGGGATCAACACCTGTGTAAGGAATAGGGAGGAAGCAGACTGAAGAACAGGATTAAGTGGAACAGCTTTGCAGTTTTGATGAGGCCCTAGCAAACGGCTGGGAGCTTTGGATTGCCTCTCAAAGTTTCTGGTATTAGCTGAAATGTCGGATCCTCTAAACCTGTCTAAATCAATCAAGGGATGCAGGTTTGTCTGATGGGGTGCAGTCATAGGCTAGGTGGCACTCCAGCTGAGAAAGATTCTGTAGGAACTGACAGAAGGAGGCAGTTGGCCAACAGTACCCCATGTGGCTGTGCAGCGAGTCTGACCATGAAGGGGCATCTGGGAATTGCAGTTCCATGTTTTTCACACTAATCAACTTTCATCTGAGTTTCCAAATAATAAAAATCTAACACTTGAGATGATCATCTAGTATGACAAGCTGTATAATTTGCAAACCCCAAACTCTTGGTGCTCTTGGTATGTTTTAGGACAGAAAGATGCAAGTTGGCCAATACACCATTTAAGCAGCCCTGCTTAAATGAGGAGAGACTGAGTGGCCACTCGACTATTCATATCCTCATAAGTCTATGAAGCCATTTGGAAAGCAATTTCTTGAGGCACTATTTGGAATTCTATTGGTTATAAAGGTGAAATGCCCTTCTCAGTCTATTTTCTTCATATCAAGCTCTTGTTCATCTGTCAATCTACACTCTATATGTCACATATCACTCATCTTTTGCAATAAGTATTATTTGAATACCTAATGACCAAGGTGACGCATTATGGTATTTAAAGTCATGGTTTTACCAAGTGGGAACCAACTTAACTCAAACAGATAATCCTTTTATTTTTAATGTAAGAGCTTGAATAAGACCTCCAACATTCTTTATAATATGACTCATCTTTGAATAAAATTCAAGCATTTCAATAATGAATTCTAAGTAGTCTGCTAAAATTCTGAAACACTATTATTAAAACGTTTTTTATATTGGTTTCTATTTGGTTAGAAAACTGAAAATTTGCAGGCTATTGGTAGGAGTCAAAGAAATTTAAATAATGAAATTACATAAAATTAAGGATGTTAAAATAAGGTAGCTTAATACATAAATAAAAGTAATTAAATGAAGAATGGAAGTAATACAGTTAGTTTTAAAATGAATGGAAATTTATAAACAAAAAATTCAATTAGTTGTACATATACTCTATTTTTTTAACTTGAGAGAAGTAAATGCATTTTGCTTTCTAATAACATAAAGCATACATTTGACTATAACCTATCCAATATAAAATAACCCAAATTACAGAGAGCAATAGTTATGAACTAATGACTGCAGAAATTCAAAAAGATGTGATTCAGAAGAGATGAACAAGAGAATTCTGGGGCATTAGTGATGTTCTATTTTCTGGCCACAGTGGTAGATACAACAGCATTTAATTTACAATGATTTGCTAAAATATGCAAATTAGTTTCATATAGTTTCACATAGTTCAAAAACTTACCACGAAAGCCAAATGCCCCAGACTCAATTTGCTGTTGTAGTTGAAAATTAAAATTGATATTGCCTCCACTGAGTATAAATTCAGAAGTGATTGGAAATTTCTTTGCAAATGTGAAATCAATACTAGCAGTTAGAAGTTGGGAATTTTAGTACAAATATCTCCCCGCATTATCCCCAATATCCCCAAACCAATATTATAATCAGCAGTCGCAGACAGCATGAAGCAACCTTCAGTAGTCAACGGGGGGAAAAATATGCCATACCATGAATTATCTAAACAAACATCTTTCTATCAATAATAGATCAATAATATCGATATATTTGTTTTGAGTAATTTGAAATGTGGAATGCACAAACCTAGAAGTAAGGGTATGTTTCAAAACAAATCCAAGTATCTGACACAAATACAAAAGAATGAACATATCTGAACAGCAAAAAGTAAATTCCAGAAAGTTGGGGCTGATGTATAGAGTCCTGTCATCTTCTCCCACACATACCCTGCTGAAACAACAACTACATGCTGGTGGAGACTGAGCACCAACGTCCAGAACCCTTCTGTGTTCAATGGAACTTCTGGTGAAGAAAACCAAATCTGCATTGGCCTGAATGGCTGGGCTGCCTGAAATGTAATGAAACACAACGAAGGGTTTACAGAAAATTAAATTTAAAAAAAGTCTTACAATTTAATACATTATTGAAAGTGCTGAAAAGGAGAAAGAACCCTTACTACTTGGGGCAGAGTCAGATTTCCCCCAGGGTCCATCCTTCTCTTCTTCTTTATAGAAACAGAATTCCCTTCTTGAGTGTCATTGGGATCCATAGATATACAGGTACACACACTTGCTCTTAAGTGTGTCCATGGGACTAGGCTTGGATCGGTGGCATATTAGCAGAGGTGATGAGTCCATGGGATATGTCATCTCCTTAAAGAGTTTTGCCATGTGCTCTCTGCCTTCTATTCCATTAGCTTGGAAATAACATCATCAGAAAGCCACCTCAAAGTCATGTGTGAAAAATGATAGATTTGTCCCACAAATTTAGGATGGCCATTCCACTCCATTCTGTTGGGTGACATACATGGAAATGAAATACAGCTTAATAGGCATAATATTACATTATCTTAACACATATATATGCATACACACATATCTGTGAACACACATACATACATAGATATGATTGCTTATATTTGTATAATCAAAGGTAATACATAAAAAGATATCACATTTTTAATACATCGTGTGTGGAATTGAAAGATGGTGTTAACTATTAATGGTATTTCTGAAAGTTTTGCATTATTTGAACTGTTATAATGAAAATACATTCTTTTTTGTTATTTAAATGCTTGATTTTCTACGCAAAAAGTAAGTATTGTGATAAAATACTATAACCCTGTTGAGGCAATTTCTTGATTGATCGGGCCATATTTACAAATAGTTGGGAGACTGGGTAGCCAGGCAGGGTCTGAGAAAGGTGAGATGGAGAGGGCCGTACAAGGAGTCCCCAGGGTGGCAGCCAACAGCATGAATATCCACCTTGTAGGATCTTTGTGAAGACCAGCAACCAGGCAGGGGCTCACAGCCACTAAGGGAGATTCACAGGGCAAGACATGGAAATTTCCTTTAAAATGACAAATCTCTAAGCAGGGCAGAATCTCCCCAACCAATTGTCAAGAACTCCCAAAAGGATGGGGGTACAGGAAAGAAAAATAAGGAAAATAGAGAAAATACATCTATGGTTAACTCTTTCATTCTGCTATGCAGAATTAAAAGTACTATGATTTTTGTAATCTAGGAAGACATTGTAAGTACTACCTTGGACGTTCCTGGGCTTTTGCAATTTCTATGCAAATTTTAATCATGACCATTTTGCTACAAGTAATGATGAATAAATTCAAATTATGAGCACTTAATGTTTATTATAATACACTCGTATATTTTTATTAAATATAAATGAAACATTCTACTTTATAGTAAACACTGTGCTACAATCCTGTGCTATAATCACATCCTTCATCTTTTTCTAATTACAGATCTACCACAAAATAATGTTCTTCATAGAATAAGGGGGCCATTAAAATCAGCACAGAGCTAGGTCAAGGAATAAGGAACAGATGATTATATAAGAACATAGTGTGGTCCCTTATGAATTCTACTTTCCCCACACTACCTATTATATCTACGCACAACACCAAGAAGGGTGGGCAGGTACACATTGTTATGAATAACCCAGCTCCACAAAATATGATGTATAATGTTTCCAGGCAGTATTCCAACACTGACTTTAGTTATTATCAATTAAAGGGTTACTGAAATCCTCTTGAGATTTACCACTGCCTGTCTTTCAGCAGCCATGATGCTGAAAATCTAGATGGTTCATTGTAAATGGGCAGCAGGTTTGTGCTAAGAATGGAGTCTCCAAAAGATGAACATGTACTATATAGCTCTTCTTAATCCATAAAGGGAACTCTTAAGTACCTCAAGAGTTGCTTCCAGCTATCTGATAGTATCCCTTAGAGGTAATTGACTCAGTTTGTATACTTATTTTAAATATTAACTTAAATATTTTTTGCTGTAGTTACTAAGGTGGCATTGCCAACCTGAGTGCATTAATGCTTCAACTGATTTGACTCTGGGTCTAATCCATTCTCTTGTTTATGTGGTGCAGGCTACTACCCACTCAAAAATAGCAAGGTATCTGGAAGAGGCATTCTAACTATACTTTTAAAAATACTAGAAACTGACCCAAAGGTGCCAGGTGCACTCTACACAAATGCTAAATTATGCACTGAGTAAAACAGTAGTTAGAATCGGCTTTCATTATATCTCATTTCCTTTTTACTGTATTGAATGCTTTTTAAAAATAATATAATTTTCATTTAAATGCTTGTCAGTGCCCTTCTATTGTAACGAGAGTAAGCATAACAAGCTTTATTATGCATCAAAAGTGTTTATGAATCTATAATAAGGTTGATAAAGTGCCACTGTACATATAAAAGAGTTAATACAATTAATGGCTGCATAATTCTCAGTTTTAAACATCATATCTACCCATTTCAATTATATTTCTCATCAGAAAAATGTTTAGTACATTTGTAATAAAGACTATGAGTTTCATCTGTAAAGTTGGACAATCAAAGAATAATTCAACAGTCATTTACTGACTTCAGACTGTATGCCAGACATTGATAAAACCAAACATAACCATAGTCCTAGAAAATTTTATAGTCTAATAGCCAACATTGTAAAGTAAAAGGCCAATTTATATTTTTATTTTTTATTTTTTTTAATTTTTAAATTTTTTTAGATAATTTATCATACATAAATGTGGGGTACAACATTGATTTTTCAATAATTGTGTACAACATGTGGTGGGTAGATCAGTATAGTTAGCATATTCATCATTACAATACACAACCATTCTTTGTGTCCCTTGACCAATTCCTCATTAGCCCCCCTCCCCCCTCCCCTCCTCTTTTCCACTTCTAGTTTTCTAGAAATTCAACATATTACTGTGATTGTTATTTCCTTCTTCTTTCTCTCTGTCTCTCTTTGTTGCCTTTGAGAAAAAGACGTTTCCACTGTGTGAGATTTGAGTCAGGTCAAGCAAATCATGTCTTCCAGGGAAAAACCACATAATTTAAATAATAACAAATCCCTGGCTTGTTTCACTTATAATAACTTTCTCCAGGCTCATCCACGTTGCTGCAAATGTTAGAATTTCATTCTTTTTTATGGCTGAGTAGTATTCCATTGTGTATACATCCTGTGAAAGGTGGTTAATCTGCTAATTAACATTACAAAGAACAGTGATAGTGAGGATAGAACGAATAGAATATATGAAATCCAGGGCTTCGAGTAGTGTTTACCTAGGTCTTCCTCTGTTTTCTTTGTGGGTGTTCAGAGGTCTAAAAGTCATGCTCTCTCCTCTTTCCTTTTTTCTTTACTCTTCTATGTTAATTTCTGTGTATTTCTTAATTTTTGCTCTTTGATGTTTTTCTCCTTTGTACAGACTCTAAGAGATAATTTACATGTATTTTTAGATATTTGTTAAATTTTCTGACTCTAATTGTTTGCCACGACTAAAAAATTAACTGAGTTGAAATTTTGTCTTTCCCAAGGATAAAAACCTCTCTGAGTGGAAACTCACCACAAGAAAAGCAAATAGGGACTCTGCAGTGGTGATTAGGGCTGAATGATCAGTCCTCTATTGTGGTTAGTAGAGAGTGAGCTGGTTCTGGCTCAAAATCCAGCCACTGCAACTAAGCAGGTAGATATAAATTAAGAGTTGTAACCTTCTGGGAGACTTCTGGGGATGGACTGTGCAAAGTTTAAGACCAATAATGCCAAGAAATCACGGGCACTATGTACTATAAAGAACCAGTCGCTGTATGATAATAACAGAAATGGCAGCAGCTCAAACTTTAAATAGTTTTAATTTTTAAAAGAATAAAAATTTACTATTTCAACCTGAAAAATGGAAGGGCATAGAGAAAATGATGCATCATGGGACTAGAATATTCCAATGTTGTTCTTTTTTTTACTATATGTATTTTACAAAGAATGTAAAAAAAGAAAGAACTAAAGAAGAAGGAAGGAAGGAAGGGAAAATAAAAGAAAGGAAGATAAAAGAACAGAAAGGAAGAGAAAAGAAAAGAAGGAAAGAAAAAGAAAAAGAACAGCGACATCTTGGCCATATTTTCTACTCTGCCCTCTGGGAAGCATGGCCTCTGTTACTTTGCAGAAAGATATTTTGCTTTGAAGGGTTTCAATTTCACAAAGTAAACAAAAATCATAGCCAAATTGAAACCCTGTGTATAATTCTGAGAATATTATATGGGTACCCTTCAATGCAGGGTACCAAAGGAAGTGAATTTTTTAATTTATCAAAAAATTGAAACAGAGAAGCATGAGTAAAAATGGTAAAATAAGGGACTCTGGAAATTTTCTCATCCATAAAAGCAATGAGAATACTAATAAAAGAGGTCAGAATAAAAATTTTCAGAAATCTACACCTTCACCAAAGGTTTGCAAAAACCAAGAGTATTTATTTTCAAAGAATGGCTGAATCTAAGTAAGAACAGTGAGTTTAATAGCATTCTAACCTGCCATATTCCAACCCTACCTTGCATTGTCCAGACCCAAAGTAGCCATGAAATCCAACAGTCTGAAGTCATAGTAAAAGCCAGCAGGCGAAAACCTCTGGGAGAGGTAAGAACAGGGTTGGAGCTCCTTCAAAGACCTAGTCCCAGGGATTTGTTATTATTTAAATTATGTGGTTTTTCCCTGGAAGACATGATTTGCTTGCCCTGACTCAAATCTTACACAGTGGAAAAGTCTTTTCCCCAAAGGCATTTGTCCGAAACCATTATGGGTGATTGGTTAATTTCAGTTATCTGAAGCAGTCAATAGTTAAGCCAATGAAAAAGCTTAAAGTAATAGCTGGAGAGTAAGATGTCCATAGGGGTTTAATAAGCTCTAATATAATTCTAGATATCCATAAGGCCATGCACATGGATAGAGGTATGTGTGCATGCCTAGAAGAAACTTGAGAAGACCCTAAACTCTCACCTTTTGCTGACTTTGAGTTTCTGTGAAAGCAGGAAATCAAAAATAAAGCAGAGTTGTAAACTGCCTAAGGGTTGAAGACCCAGCTAAATATGCAGGTGACCAATCAGCCAACAGAGCAGAAACTTCAAAGGCCATGTATGACAAAGAATACAGATCTCACATAATTAATTGAGAAATGTCACTAAACAAACAGCAACAAAAAATCCTATAGAGGGGTAGAATCTAAATGTCAAATGGCCACATCATATTATTTAAAATGTAAAATTTTTCAATGAAAAATCATTAGAGATGCAGAGAAACAGAAAGTATGTCCAATATTTAGGGAGAAAAAAGCAATCAATGCATATAGCAGCCAAGGAAGCTCAGACATTGGACACTTCAAGTAATAATTTTATTCATTTTTTTCTTTTTTTAAAATTAGTGTGATAATTTTTTATGTAATTTGAATGCATTTTTTGTCAGGTATATTTTTTGCAAACAGCATCCCTCAATCTGCAGCTTATCCTTTTACTCCTTTAATGCTATCTTTCAAAGAACAGAACTTTTTAATTTAATAAAGTCCTTTTCTTTTGTGGTTAGAATGTTTGGTGTTTTAGACAATCATTTTAAATCAGTTATTTTAGCTATGTTCAAAGAAGCAAGTGAAACCATCTCTAAATACCTAATGGAAAGTATGACAAATAAAACTTATGAAATAGAGAACATCAAAAAAGAAACAGAAATGATTAAAGAACAACCAAATAGAAATTATGGAGTTGAAAAGTACAATTACTGAAATGAAAAATTCACAATAGGTGCTCAAAAGATTTGAGTAGGTAGCAAAAAGCACGAGAACTTGAAGATAGGAAAATTTAGACTCACTAAAGAAAAGTGAGTGAAGGAAAATGAACAGAGCCTCAGAGACCAGTGAGGCACAATCATGTAGATCGACATTCAAATATTGAGAGTCACAGAAGAAGAGGAGAGAGACAAGTCAGAAAACAGAATATATGATGAAATAATGGCCCAAAACATTGAAAATTTAGTTAAAATCATCAATTTTTGATTAAAAAAGGATCAAGAGACTGCAAGTAAGGTAATCTGTAAAGATTCACACTTAGACATGTCATAAACAAAATGTCAAAAGACATAGAGGTAATAAGAAAAGAAGCAAGAGAGAAGCAACTCATGACACACAAGGAAGCCTCAATAAGATTAACAGCTGATTTTCATTCAGAAACCATAGATGCCTGAAGGCAATAAAATGACTTATTCAAAATGCTGAAAAAGAGACTGTTGGCCAAGAATTCTATATCATTGATAGCATTCTAAAAATAAAGTAGAAATTAAGACATTTGAAAACTTTAAAAAAAGAGAATTTGTTGCCAACAAATATGTCCTGCAAGGAATGCTAATGAGTGTCCCGCAGGCTGAAATGAAGGGCACTAGACAATAACTCAAATCTATATTAAGAAACAGAGAACAAAGAACACCAGAAAAGGTAACTACAAGGTAAATATAAAAGACAGTATAAATGTAGTTTTTGTTTTTAACTCTTATTATATATTATGTTATTTAAAAGACAACTGAATAAATTAGTAGTATATATTAATATTTATAAAGCAAATGTATTTCACAGGGCCTAGTTTCCAAAGCCCTGTAGTTTCACGTATAACCTAACTTTTAAAATTGCATATAGAAATGTTAAGCTTGCAAGAGACAGGAAACTTTCCCCAGGCTAAAGTCTCTGTTGTAGATAAAGAATTGTAACACAGCAAAATTGTTGGCTCAAGGACAGACGTCCTCGGTGTAGGTTAACCTAAAATTGCTTTATTGTTATGTAAAAATACTGAGGAAACTGCTGTAGGAAAAGACAGCATTTGCTAAAAACAAGCTTTTGTTGGTGGATCAATGTAACCTTTTGCAAATTGCATTATGGAATGTCACTTTGTTATTTCACTGATGCTACTAGTCCTTGTGTTGTTTGTAATGATTAAATCAATTGAATTTTCTTGTGAAACTTCATTTTCTTGACAATAAAAGGGAGAGGCTAACTTTAAATCGGGCTGACACATTCAGTTTTTCTCCCCCTAATGGGGAAATTACAGAAGTGCAGTCCATCCAGGCCTCAATGTATACATAGTGCTTGAGTAATCATGTAATACCTTTTTTCATCTCTGTTACACTGGGAAAATAAGTGTAACTTAAAGCAATAATTATAACTCTCTAGTGAATGCACACAACATGTAAAGATGCAATTTGTATGACAATAATATCATTGTATTAGTCCGTTTCAGTAGCTTACAGCAAAATGCATGGAACCAGGTATTTCTAGAAAAATGAAATTTATTGCTTACAGTTTTGGAGGCTGGGAAGTCTACAGTACAGGGATCATGTCTGGTGAGGGTTGTGGTGGTGGCAACATTGACCCAGTGGTCTCATGTGGCAGAAAATGGCAGAGCAGAGAGAACAAACTTCTCATTCACTCTCTTTTTAAAGTCCTTAGAACCATGCCCATGTTGTCCGTTTTTAATCCATTCATTATGGCATGGTCTTACAATCTAATCACCTCTTCAAGGCCCCACCTTTCAATTCCCATAATAGTTTTTCCCACCCTCAACAGTTACAGTGGGGATTAAGTTTTGGGGGAACTTTCAACCCAAGGTGATCACGAAGAGGGGGCAGGGAATGGAGCTATGTAGGCATACAATTTCGGTATACCATTAAAATTGAGTTGGTTTAATCAAAATAGACTGTTATAAATTTGGATTTCAATTGCATGTCTAAGACCAAGAGTATATATTAACTGGTAGGGAAGAGAATACTCTGAGAATATCAATTATCCTTAAATTATTTACAGATTTAATGTCTCACCTATAGCTGCCAAGATAATAATCAAGTTCAAGCCACAGTCTTCTGCTCTCAAAATCAAACCTGAAGAACTACAGAAGGGAGAAAAAAAATACATGAACAGCAAATTCAGAACAACAAAACATTAGAAACTATTTCATGAGACTGGGGACTACTTTGAACTTGTGTTTGGGGTGGAAAGATTTGGGTGTAGCAGTAGTTAGTTAGAGTCCTTTAACATTGCAGAAACAAGCAGAAGATAGCATATGTAGGAAAAAGTCTGTAAACATTTTCCCATGCTTTATTGCAGAGATATGAGGCAGCATCTGAGACCACAGATACAAGGAGCCATTGTGTCATATCAGAACAACAAGAAAGACTGGGCTTACTGAAGCAGTATGACTCCAGAGTTTATAGTAATAATCACCTGAAACCACTTTAGTGGTTAAGGGTTACTCTTTTAAAAAGTATGATTATTATAATGGGATATAAAGAATAGAAGTATCAGAATGAATACTGCATAGTAAGGGTGAGTATTTCATGGAACTATGGGTGTATATAGTATGTATATACACATATATGCTATGTATATATACATAGCATATGTATATATAATCTACACATACAATTAAGATGTATACTGTTTACTATAAATGAGGGATCAAAATGAAAATCACTATATAACTAAACTAAATTATATGCGATGTTAAATAACCACAAAATACTACTCTATCGGAAGGAAAATGTTTTAGAACAGAAGGTTTTCAAAGTCTAAGACTTTCTCATAAATGGACCCATGAGAAGGTATGGTTCTTCTCTGACAATCCGTAACCTGTCATGGGTCTGTAGCCTTTCCTGTCAAGTATACAGCCTGGATATTGAGACCATTGTCTGCAATGATTACAGCTGAACAAATGCTCAGATACGGCAGAATGGGGAGAATCTCCCAGAAAGCTTCTAATCAAAGACAAAGGAGCCAAACTAGGCCCCTCTGGCTCTCCACACATCTGTCAGTATTCCATATTTCCACCACAGACTCTCAATACTCTATTCTTCCTTCTTCCCGGGCCCATATTGGGAGCTCAGTAAATACTTGAAACTCCAACAATAACAGCTCCACATTCCCAAGAGTGTCTCTTTGGACATGTAAAAAAGGCCCACAGTCCCAGTGGCAGTGATGATAAGGAAGTGTGCCCCAGACCATCTTAAAAAATAGGAAGTTTAGCCAGGACCATGGCTGTGAGAAAAGGTAATCAATTGCTTTGAAATCATTTTCTGATCCAGGGATTCAGCGGTGAAGGAGAGGAACCTCATGTTAAATACACACTCCACATGACTCTGAAACCAGCCAGGGGTCTGTGGACCAACATTTGGGAACCACTGCTCTAGCACAAGTAATAAAGAAAAAAATAGTAACAACACTTGAAAACTTCCTATGTGTGAGGCACTGAATTTATAAACTCTTATGTAAGCCTCTGGACAAATCTGAGAGGCATACTTCTCTGATGATGCTATCTCTTGAACATATGAGGAAAACGAGGCAATGAGAGATGAAGTCACTTGGCCACCTTTACACAGTCAAGAAGAGGAAGAGGAAGATTGCCAGCTAGGTCTGTCTGATGAGTGGTTTCAGGGCTTCTTACCCTTCTCCTAACAGTGGGTCCCTGTGGAGGTCTGCTGAAGCCAATAGACTCTTTGCAGAATAATATGTTTAAGTACATAAAATGAAATGCATAGAACCCAAAGAAAACAGATTTCATTGAATTTCACTAATCAATCTTCTAAAAAATAAATGTAGAACATAGGAACACATGCTTCTTCACTAATGCTTTAAATAAAAAGACCTAGGAAAATGTCTACATAATTACCGCACGTATGAGGTAATTATGAATGCAATTGATATTTGAGACATCTATAATAACTATAGGTTAAATGAAAATAACTGTGATTTCTGTCAAAGACAAAATCACAAACACTGCTGATATGACTGTGCTTTGTTCCCTACATTCATTAAGGTAGGAAATGCTGAATTTCAGGTAAAGTTTACAAAAGCAAAGATGTACATTATTTTCCTCACCAAAGTTCATGGGCTCTTTGGATTCCACTCACAGTTCCAAGGATAAGAATTCTTTCTGTAAAGTTGTCCTCTTCAGTAGGATGACACATGGCCTTTCACTGGAATGGGAACGGACAAGTGCTCTGCTAGCTTATAGCTCTGATGGTCTATGACTTTCTTATGGTGAAAACGTAAAGCAGTGTGAACTTGTCAAACCAACATTAAATAATCTGGGCATTAAATTAAGTAATACTTTCTCAAAGCAGAGTTCTAGGGAAGATGTACATGCATTCCCATGAATCATTTGTTTGTTTGTTGTGCCCAAAACATTTTAGACCTCCTAGCACCAATGATGAGTTGTCTTGGCCCATCTTTAGTTTTGTCTCTGAGTATATTTCTTTCTTCCTCAGCTGTGGTTTCCAAACCTCCCAAATTCTTCCGAAGCTGCAGCGCACATCCCTCTCAGCTTCTACTCATCAGGCACCTGTCTCCCCTTTCTTTACCTCCATCTTTGAGGAAGTTCCTCTTGCTTTGCTTTGCAAGTTAAGATCCTCTGTCTCATTTTGTCCCCTTTCCCTCTACTCCAACTCTCCTTCTCTTCAACATTTCTTATGTCACTAGTTCCTTCAGCTCTTCCTAAAATAATCCTCTACTACGGCGTTTTAAAAATAATCTCCAATTTATCCACACTCCCATAATCAAGTTTATAAAAAGGTAAGCAGTGATTTTTTTTCCTTACTTTCGCGATGCAGACCTCCTCCTGAACCTTTGGAAATCTGATTTTTATCCACGTCACTCTACTGAAACTGTTCTACTGAAGTCACCAAGGACTTTCTAATTTCCAAATCCAACATCCTGTACCCTCTCGTCATTTGCCTGCAGTAGTCCAGGGTACTGTATACTTCTACATTCAGCTGGTTTATTCTTTCCCCTTACTGTTCTTCCCCCCCCCCTTTGATGACACCTTTCCTTTCTTTCTTTTCTATTTATGAGACTTATAACACAAAACAGTGAACTTAAAGCTGCAAGGGCCGATAATAACAAATAATAGCAAAAACTCATATAGTGTTTAAATATAAGTATATATATATATATATATATATATATATATATTCCTATCTATATCTATATATAGATATAGATGTATGCATATATATATGATTTATGAATATAATACCATATTATATAATCATATAGCTCCAAGAGTTTATGTATGAAGATACAATGGTGTATGTGTGTATGCACATATATACATATAATTTATGTATCTATTATGTTAACATAGAGTATATATCATATAATTATGCAAAATATATATATCTTGTGTAAACACATATTTCTATATTATATATATATACAGGTTCCTAAGAGACAGGCCTAGCAGAACACAGGAGAAGACCTGTGAGGGCCTATGACATCACCATAGGAGGAGACTTGTAAGTCAGCTTTTGTCAGAGCCATCATGGTTGATTTTCCCTGCTGAGGCCACTCACACTGTCCCTCTCTCCCCCAGACCCATGGGATCCCATTGCCTACAATCCTGTTCACTGTTGTACCTGCTGCCCCTGACTAGAGTCATCATTTCTCACTCTCCGAAGTGTCCACATCTCACTTTTGAGCAAGACATTCGGGCCCAGATTGAGACAGTGGACTTGCTGGGTGCACAGGTTCCCACAGCTGAGGAAGAGGAGGAGACCTCCTCTGTTTCCTCCTCTTCTTTCAGGTTTTCCTTCCCCTCCACCTCCACTTCCTCCTGCTCCTTCTCTCCTCTCATTCTGGGCATACTGGAGGAGAAGGAAGAGGAGGAAGAGATGCCTGCTGCTGGGATGTCAAGTATTCCCCAGTGTCCTCCCCAGAAGCCTCAGAGCTCCTGCCCCTCCTCAACTTCACGGAGCACATCAGATGAAGGCTCCAGCAGCCAAGAAGGGAGAGATATGAGTGCCTGGCAGGTCCTGCCAAACTCTGAATTCTCACCCAGATATGAGTTAGATGAGAAGGTGGCTGGGTTGGTAAAGTTTCTTATCTTCAAATATTGAACAAAGAGCTCATCACAAAGGCAGAAGTGCTGAATATTGTCATTAACAAGTATGAGGACCACTTTCCTAGGATATTCAGGAAAGCCCGTGGTTTTGTAGAGCTTGTTTTTTGGCATTGCCATGACAGAAGTGGACCCCAGCAACCACTCCTATGTCTCTGACAACACACTAGAGCTCACGTATGATGGAGTGCTGAGCAATGACCAAGGCATGCCCAAGACCAGCCTCCTGATACTTATCCTGAGCGTGATCTTTATTATGGGCAACTGCACTCCTGAGGAGTGCAGAGTTTTAAAAATCTTGATTCTTGTTTGAGTTTTAGTGTAGGATTTTTTGGTAATGAATGTATGGGACAAAAGTCCTTGGTTAAGGGGAAACAGCCCACAGCTAGGGGGCAACGGCCCATCTAATCAATTCTAATCAAGTAAATGTTGATTCTCACTACATTCTTAGAATAGGATTTTTAGGTAATGCATGTGTAAGACAAAAGTCCTTCATTAGGGGGGCAACAGCCCACAGCTAGTGGGCAATGGCCCATCTAATAAACTCTAATAACTATTTAGGTATGGGTTTGTATACTTTATTGATTTTAGAGCTAACAGGTGGTTGACATACCAATCTTGTTAAGAGATTTTAAAGAATTGCTGTGGGGAAAAATGTGAAAAATGTTTGCTGTGGGCAAGCTATTTGTTGATGGAAACTTTAGAGGCAATTATACTTAGATTTAATTGTAAGAATGCAACTCTTACTTAAATCATTTAAGGAGAGGTTATATTTTAGATTACATAATGACCACAGTTTGATCAACTTAGCTTTTCACAAATTGAACTTTGGAATGTCATATTGCTAATTTAAATGATGTTACTAGTTTCCATTGTTTAAGCTATACTTAGCCATAGATAACTTTTGTCACATTGCCCATGTCTTTGTGTCCTTTTGAAATGATTGAATCAACTGATTTTTCTCGTGAAACTTCCTTGTCTTTACAATAAAAACAGAAGCTAACTTTGAATCAGGGCTGTACCCAGTTTTCTCCTTCTAACAGAGGAGTCGCTGAGGTGCAGTCCTTTTGGTCTTCTCATCACATTCATGTTGCTTTAAATAATCTTTTTTGCATCTCTGTTACACAGCAAGAAGTGTAACAGAGGAGGACATCTAGGAAGTGCTGAGTACTATAGGGGTGTATGTTGGGAGGGAGCACTTCATTTACGGGGAGCCCAGGAAGCTAATCACCAGAGATTTTGTTCAAGAAGAATTCCTGGATTACCAGCAGGTGCCCACTGGTGATCCTGTTTGCTACAAATTCCTGTGGGATCCAAGGGCCCACACTGAAACCAGCAAGAGGAAAGTGGTGGAGTTTTTGAACAAGCTAAATAGTGTCACCCCTAGTTCCTTTCCAACCTGGTACAAGGATGCTTTGAGAGATGTGGAAAAGGGAGCCCATGCCGTAATTGATGCCACAGATGATGCCTCTGTCATGGCAAGTGAAAGCACCAGTGTCAGGACCAGCAGCTTCTCCTGCCCTGAGTGAAGTCTGAGGCAGATTCTTCACTGTGTGTTGAGGCAGTGTTCTTCACTCTTCACAAAGAGTAGTCAAGGTTCATAGTAGGTCAGGGCCAGGGTGGGGCTGGAGAAAACAATGTTCTTTGTGTTCTTGTTCTATATGGGAGACATTGATTTAACTTTTTCTTTGTTCTGGGTATTTTTCAAATGCTTTTCCTGTTAATAGCAGATATAATTAGTTTCAGAATCTTAGTTTATACATATGAATCACAAATTTGCTGCTGTTTAACAGGTTTAAGAGTAGGGGTTTGGTATTTAAAAAAAAACAAATTGGGAAAACCTTCCATTTTATTTTGAGATCTGAAACAGGATAACAAGGCATTAGAATAGCAAATTTTTTTGAAAATGTAAAATAACTTAGTAAAATAGTGGAACAACATAAAAGATGGTTAATATTTGTATTCCCTTATCCCTTTTAGTCTGCCCTATAAAATTAAAGATTTATACATGGATTTGCTTGTCTTATTCAAGTAAGTAGGAGAACTTAAATCTTAATAAAAGCCTCGCTGTTTCTTTTATTTGCAGAACATTGTTTGAGCATTTGTGCTTGGAAGGCACTCTAGTAGTGGGGATACTAAGATAAGCAAGACACACCCCTACTCTTAAATTGGCCGAGTCTGAGAACACAGTCATATCAGAAAGATGGTAAGATGTCCTCCATGACCTGAAGATAAGTAAAAGAAGGAGTGTAGAAGTAGGACTCCAGATGAGAGCCATTGAGTGTGCCTCGGGTGACATAAAGATGAACCATATTGCCAAGCTATTTAATTAGGCCTAAAGAAAGTGAGAATGATAATAAAATACAATTTGGGGATTGTGGGTTTTACTTAGCTAAAGCTGTCCTGTCCTGAGCCCTAAGGTTCCTTGAGCTCTGACTCTATCCAGGTGCCAGCAGTTTTGTCCTGCCCCAGCACTTTTCTCTTTTTTAGCACCCTTCTCCTGCTCTGCCTCCTTGTTCTTTCTTTTCCAACTCTGGAACTTGGCCTGCTGACCAGCTCATCCCTGCAGCCTCGTCCTCTGAAGGTCATGCCCTGGTCCCAGTGGAACAGCCCAGAATTACCTGCCTCCCCCCTGTCCCTGAGCAGAGAGCATTTCTACTCCCCATAGAAGTCCCCCAACAGTCCCATTCTTCACCCTGGATTTTCTGTGCTAGCAACTGTCCCTTTGACATAAATGTTCGCTTAGGACAGTGACCTTCAGACACCTTCCCTGGGCATCTTTAACGCTTTTGATCACATTCCCTAGGCATTATCAATATTGTCTCAAAGTGCTTTCTAAACAGACTGGTGAGTAGAGTCTGATTTGCCACATAATCTACTGGTTTTGGAGATGTAACTGTAAAGACAGAGACAGTTTTTGAAATCATCTTGATATTTGCAGTGGGATTTTAATAAGATATATCATTTGAACAGGCCACTGAACATATACACAGATGACTGAGCTTACTTAGGTGTCCAAAAACCAAAGTTTCCCTCATAAGCTTTGTAGATGAGAAAAGGCCAAGGAAATCACTATGTAAGTAAACATCTGCAAGAAGCTGCATTCTCCTGAAGTTCTCCTAAGAGGTGAACAATGGTTCCTTGGTGAAAATGCTAACTCTGATAAAAAAAAAAAAAAAAAAAAAAAAAAAAAAAAGTTAACAATCCTTCCATTGCCTCTTAGCTGTGTACCTGTCCCAAAGGAAAATTTCGGTTTGCAGTGTGCCAAAGTCACCTTTGCAAGTGTTCAAGAATATTCAGCCATGTGGCGGGTAGCAGGGTAGCAGAGGCTCACAAGGTGAGATATTTACCATACAACAAAAGGAAGTCGAAAATTCTCAGCCTGAAGACATTTTATAGGTTATTGAAAGGACAGTGCGGAAAAGTAATAGTGAGTGAAAAATGCTGAACCCTCCCTGCTAAGATTTATATAATTCTTTTAAAACTAGACGTGATTCTGTATCTGTAACTGCCAGTCATATAGTAGGCATAGAAAAAGTTGGAAGATTTCAAGGCTATGTTGGCCTTTGAGAAACTCTTCCAAGAAATCAAGAGAGTTATTGTCGTAACAAATTATAGCACTTTATTTTTTATTGAACACCTACAATGTAATAGATTAATGGAGAAACCAGCAAGTGCCCATGCCCATGTTTTCTACCTGTCCTTCCTGGGTGGTCCATTTGTAGTTAGGCAGGAGCTGGTGTCCCCTTCCCAGGCTTTCTCCTTTGTTCAGCAGTACACACAGTTGCCCCATGTTGACATGGTGGAGCTACATGATGGAAGCAGCGTGGATCACTGGGTCACCTGAGATTTCAGACCCACTGCATATTAGTTTGCTGTACCATAGACTGGGTAGCTTAAAGAACAACAAAAAATAGTTTCTCACAGTTCTGGAGGCTGGAAGTCCAAGATCAAGATGTTGGCAGGTTTGGTTTCTTTTGTGGTCTCTCTCCTTGGCTTCCAGATGTCCACCTTCTCACCATGTTCTCATATTTGTCTCTTGGTCATGTGTGTCTGTGTCTTATTCTCCTCTTCTCATAAGAACACCAATAATATTAAATGAAGTCCCACCCACATGGCTGCATTTTCCCTTAATTAGCTATTTAAAGGCCCTATTTCCAAATGCAGTTACATTCTCAGGTACTGAAGGTTAGGGCTTCAACATATGAATTTTGAGGGGGGACACAATTTAGCCCATGACACCCTGCTAACTCAAATCAGAATTTATGTGGATGAAAAAAGAGCCTGTTGTGCTAAGCTGTTTAATTTTAGGGTTTTATTTCTGTTCTATCAGCTTACCTTTACTTAACCTGACTGATACACAGCTACTCTATCTGTTCTCAGAGATTTTTCAATATTTTTGCTTACAAAGAAATAGCGCATATATTACTGTTGCAAATTAAATTTAAAAATTTATATAAATTACAATTTTTCCCTTTACAAAATTCCTCCAAAACTCAGTCCCCTATTCAGAAGTAACCATAACTTTGCATTAATGGTTTATTTCGGGCTTTTAGAAAGACTGATGTCAATGAGGGAATTTGAACACAGAGACATGCGTATGGGGAAATAATGTGAAGACATGTGACAAAAAGACAGCCATGTACAAGCCAAGGACAGAGGCCTGGGAAAGACCTTCCCCCCACAGCCTTCAGAATGAACCAATACTGTTAACACCTTGATTTTGGACTACCAGACTACAGAACTGTGAGGCACTGCTATTTGTGTCTCCCAGGTTGTGGAACTTTGTTATGGTAGCCTTTACAAAGGAATATACCCACTTATTTAAACGGACGTAGGATCTTTCAATGACAGCACAGATACATCCGTCTCACTTTGTAATTACTCCCTAAAATTCTAAAGGATTTATGTGCAACAACAAAGTGAACAAATATCCTCCTGATGGATGCATAAATTGTTTCTCATTTGTTGCTATGGTTAATAGAATCATAATCAACATCACTGACCATAAATTTTGGGGCAAATGCTCAAGATTTCTTATAAGAAAGACATATTAATGTGGAAATTGAGTCAAAGAGAACACAGTGTGAATATTTTATATTTTTTAATGTAAATTTTTTCCCAAAAATGTTGCAACAATATATTTCCTTACAAACTAATGTACGTGAATATCTTATAGTCTTAAAAACATATTTACACCAAAATTTTAAATTTTGGTCAAACCTCTGAGTGCAAAACCTAGGTACCATTAAGTTTACTGATGACTTTTTTAGATGTACACCAAAAGTTCCAAATAACCTAAGAAAAAGTGACCAGCTGGATTTCAGTAAAATTAAAAACTTCTCCTCTGCAGAAGGCACTGTTAAGAGGAGGAAAGACATGCAAGAGACTGGGATAAAGCTTTGTGAAACACATATCAGATAAAGGATGTGTATCTGAATAGACACAGAGCTCTTAGTACTTAACCAGAAGAAAACAGACAATCCAATTAAGAATGGGCAAAAGATAGAACAGGCTCTCCACCAAAGAATATAGATGAATGGCAAATAAGCATATGAAAAGATGCTCAAGGTCGTATGCCATTAGGGAATAACAAGTTTAAACATATTGAAGATAGGTTATATGCCTACTAGAATGGCTAAAATTCAAAACATTGGAAACCCCAAATGGTGATGAGGATGTGAAGCAGCAGGAGCTCTCAGTCATTGCTGTTGGGATAGACACAGAGGATCATTGCAAGTGTGTTGCTAAGTGAAATGAGAAAATTTGACAAGGCTACATAATGTATAGTTCAAACCATATGATATTCTGGAACAGGCAGAACTATGGAGACAGTAAAAAGATCAGTGGTTGCCAGGAGTTCAGCGGATGAGAGTAGGGGAAACAGAATGGTAGGTAGTGCACACAGCAGATTTAGGATGGTATAACAATTATGTGTGATACTGTAAAGGTGGATACCTGTCATTATACATTTTTCAAGTCCCACAGCATGTACAACACTAAGAGTGACCCCTAATGTAAACTGTGGACTTCAGTTAATAAAGATGTATCAATACAGGTTTGTCTATTATAACAAAAGTGCCACAATAATACAAAATGTAAATATAAGAGACACTGTGTGTGTGTGAGGGGATATGTGGGAACTCTGTATTTTCTGATAAATTGTTCTTTTTGTACTTCATGCTCAGCAGTGATCAAGAGAAAAACTCTATTAACTTTTAAAATATGCAAATGGTTTGAAATGACAATTCATCAAAAAGAATAAACAGATCGCTAAGAAGCATATAAAAATGATAGCATAATTTGCCATTAGGGAAATGCAAACAAAAACCAAAAAAGATTCCACTACAAACTTCTTAGAATGGCTAAAATCCAAAAGTCTAAAAATACCAAATGTAGGAGAGGATATGGAGCAACGGGAATCTTATTCTTTGCCGGTTGTAATGAAAAGTGATACAGCCACTCTTTGAGAAGACTGTACTGTACGAACCTATTCATGCAACATTTTGGAAAAGTTACAATGGATACGAACTGAAAACAGATCATAGTTGTCAGGGGCTTGGGAGGGGGTAGAGGTTGACTTCAAAGGGGATGCACAGGGGAATTTTAGGGTGATGGAACTATTCTGTGTGATACTTGGGTAGTAGATATAGAACTCTATGCGTTTGTTATAATACATATGATTTTACATAATAGTGAACTCTGATGTATGCACTTAAAAAAACCAACCACAGATTGTATTTTTGAAAGGATCACTGGATGCTGAGAAGACAATGGAGTTGACCGCGACAAGGGGGAAAAAGAAGCACCGGTAAGAAAGTCCGTGCTATAGGCCAAGTGAGAGATGATGGTAGCTTCACCTGCAGCAGTCCTAATAGAGCTTGGCTGAAGTGGATGGGTTTGGAATGGATTTTAGAGGCTAAGGCCACAGAAGCTACTGACAGATTATATACATGTTAAGAGAAAAGGAGGCATCAAGCCTCCTTTTTTTTGTCACCTTTTGAAAATAAATATATTGAGCTATGATTAGTTTTAATAAATCATGGTCAGACTTCATGTGTATTCCATAACCTCTCTGACACACACACAAATGTTTCTTCTTCCTTGAAATGTGCAAATGCCCTCCCCTCCCCCAACCCTGTGCCCAACCCTGTGACCATGGTAAACCTTCACCAACAGAAACATCATGTTCACTGAAGGCTGAACCTAAAGTGAGGAAAAGGGAACTGAAAGTGAGTTACTTAGGGAGTGTTTGGAGAATGGTTGTGTTCACTCTAAAAAGGCTCCTGAAACTGACCTACCGAATCACACACACATGAATATTAATGTCTCTCGCTTGGACAGGAGGCCTACTACAGTATAGGAAGGAAAGGGATAGGTGACCCTTTTCTTTTCACCTTCCCTCAGAAGTTTTACCTTCTTGGGACCTCGGAAGAAAGATTCCATGAAGATAATCCCCAAGGACATGGTGGCCAGAGCTGGAACTCAGCCACCAGCTCTCTCCAGGTCTGGGAGCAGAACTTTCCTGTCTGATTTTTTCTACCTTCAACTGCTAGGGGTTTTTTTTTTGTTGTTTGTTTGTTGTTTGTTTGTTTTAACCCCATTCTGGCTATGAGAAGAGTCTAACTTCACCTCAGCCAGAGCTGAGGAAGGTGGTCAACACCTGAACAGCTGAGTTGGTCCTGACCATAGTGGATGGAGATTTTCCAAGCTTCAGGGAAATCTCTGCCAAAGAAACAAGTAACCCTGTTTTGACATCTCATTGTTCCTGAATTCTGCTGAGGGTCGTGTCAAGAGTAAGGGCAACTGAAAGGAGGTATAAGGGTACTTCAGAAAGTTCATGGGAAGATTTGTATTAACTTGTAATTCTGTTTTTCTGTGAAATTTTGAAGTACCCTTTCGTATGTGGAGCTCTTGTCTGTTTGGAGGAGCTAGGTCTCTACTCCCATCACATGTGGACAGTCTGACACTGCCTTGTCAATCAGTAAAGGTTTCCTGGGCCCATTTGGAGTGGCCATAGCCAGCACAATATCACTCTGTCATGACTTTCTGGGGTAGTATTATTTAGGTTATATTCGTTTTATCCTCAGAGCTCCAGAGGTCAGTGAGGGACTGTCTCCACAGCCACTGTTGGGTTCCAGGTCCCACTCCCTGAAAGCAAAGGCCCATGAAAATAGCAAGGCCATTTATGGCTGAGGCAAGGAGGCAGATGGAGCTGCCATTTCCTCTCTACCTCCCCCCGACTCATATTATCTCCATGCTTTCTGTTAGTGACTTGATCAATGTCACCAGTGTCTTTGGATCCTTTCCCCTCCAGCCCTACAAACACCCTAATTGACCCATTCTGTTGACTTGCTAAACAATAGACTACATAAAGGTTCGTTTACTATTTTGTACTTTTACGTATGCTTGGACACTTTCATAATAAAAATATTTTAATTAGATCTTTACTCTCCCTGCAATTGCTTTCTGTGTATAGTGTGAAGGAGTATTTCAGTTGCTTTAGATTGTTTACATGGATACTCAGTTGTTCCTCTGCCTTTTGTTTAAAGAATATTATCCCACTGCTCTGCAGCTGCTCCATTTTCATTCTTTAAGTCTATGCATACACATTTTCTTTTCTTCAGGACTCTTGAGTCAGTTCCATTGGTCTAATTGTCAGACCTTACACTGAAACCTCAAACACTTCACTACTATAATTTGTTTTATAATTCTTCCTATCTGCTAGAGTAATTGCTCTCATCTTCTGTTTTTCTTAAGAGTATTTTGGCTGTACTTGGCCATTTGCATGTCTTTATAATTTAGAATCATGTTATCACATTTACACATGCATTCATGTACAAAGCCCTTTGGTTTTTTTTTCACTATGGTTGGGATCAATCTGTAGATTCACTTTGGGGAGAACTAACATGTTTCCTGTATTGAATCTTCACATGGATGTATATATTTTATTTTATGTTGATGTAGTGCTTTTTAATTTATTGAAATGATATTTTTATATAGTTTTATATAAAGTTTTTAATTTTTTTGGTTTAATTTTTCTAAGGTACTTGATATATTGTATGTTGGATACAAGTTACATTTTGTTTATTTCATTTTAATACTCCTTGTTGCTGCAGGAAAACAAAGTTCATTTTTTGTATATTGATCTTATGCCTATCAAACTTATATATTATTTTATAGATTAAGTAACTTATCTTTAGTTCTTCTTAATTTTTTCTCATGCACAGTCATATCATGCAATAATTATAGTAGCTTTGTTTATTTGCTAATCTTTATCCCTTTTATCTCTTTGTTTGCATTAGTATGCCTGCTACTACCTCTATTAGAATACAGAATAGAAATGCTGACAGCAGAAACCCTAGCTTAGGACCCAAGTTCAAATTAGAAGCTTTCAGCATTCTGTCAAAAGGCATGATGTCTGCTATAGGTTTTTCGTACATACCCTCTATCGACTTTGATACTATTTTGTTCATTTTTCTAAACTTTTCTTAGAATAATTTCAGATTTAAAGGAAAATTATGATTATCAAGACAGTTCTTATGTGTTCCATATTCAGTTCCTTCTATTATTAACATCTTGCCTTAGTATAGTTTGTTAAAGCTAATAAACCAGTATTGATACATACCTATTAACAAACATCCACTTACCCCAGCCTGTATCCCAGGACTGGAGTCATCTCAATGCCTGCTGGAGGCTGGTATATTTCCCCATCCATAGTGGAGCCCTCCATAGAGGCTGGGGCTGTGTGAGTGGGGTCCACTAGTGGACCCCTCCACTAGTGGGTTCGTGACTGATGACTGGCAACTGAGACAGGCAGGAACACCAGTGAGCAGTGGAAGGGCATGTGCAGCTTTGACAAGGGGAAATTAGAGTGAGTGCTCTGGGACTAATTAATTACCTCAGTGATTCTGCAGATAAAGGGCTGGGGATGGACATGCCTTCACAAAGGATCCAGATGGTATCCCAAAGCTCAAACTGCCTCCTTTGGATTCTGAGCTATTTGCACCTGTGGCTATGAGTGCTGGCCTACGTTGCCACCATATACTGTCTGGGATAGAGGATTGGCTCATGGAGCAGATGTTTGCAGGGTGGATAAAACACTCGTGGAGATGTAACACTTATTCACTAAGCTAATGGGGATGTGTGGGTTTAATTCAGAAAGTATCACGTACCAACCTGTTGAGAGCAGCCCCATATCCAGGATGGTGTTTGGACCTGGGGAGGAAACATGCATAACGACACTATCAGTGATAGTTTCTCTTGTGAATTCTTGAAACAAGAGCACATGTGTTTCATTTTAGATTTTCCATGGAGATGGAAGTCCCAGGTAGGGCTTAGACTTTACATTTGAAACAACACATGTGACCTACTGCTGATTTGATACTTTCATTTATTCAATCATTCATTATTTAATTCAGGAGATATTTATTGAATATATACTAATGAAAACACCAAGGAAACCAAACAAAGAAAAATGACAAGACACCACTGAAACTGTGGGCGGAATACATAAGATGTAGAGAGTTTTAGAGAATTTTAGGAAATTAGGAACTGTGAAGTGGTGGAGGAGTATAAAATGACTGAGTTCTGAAGATTGCTGATTAGATAGAAGCAGTTCCCTCTAGCTGAGATTGAGGACAAATGTGAAAGAGTTGGTGCTGATGTGATTTGCATAGAGATAAGGAAGGGTGTGGTGGATGAGGTCGTGGTCAAGGTCAGTGTCGGCCATGTAGATGGTATAGTTACATGGGCTGTTCATATGAAGCTGCTCAGTGGGCAGTAGAGTCCAAGGGTTTGTCTATTAGGAAAGGGGCCTGGGCTGAAAATTAAGCTACAGAGTGTTCATCAAGTACATCAATGGAGTGTTGTATAGAAAATGGTCTTCATGATAAAGAATGTCATCCTCTCTCCTACAAACACAGTTGGCAACCAAATTCACACAAAGCATAATACATCCAAGTAACACTTTAAAGAGAGTAAGTACTCATGCAGAAATCCACATTTCATAGAGTTTTCCTGTGTTTTCTTAAACGTACACACACACACACAAACACACACACACACAAACATTGTTGCCCATGCCTGTGCATGTGTAGCTCATATTATATATGCAGTGAGTGATATATTATGAGTTTTCAATGACATATCTGCTATCTCAGGTTACTTTTAAGTCTCTATTCTTGGCATCCTTTGTCCAAGACTTAATTTATGGGCACCAGTACACAGACACTAACTTCTCCAACCTAGTATGTATGTTTTAGGCAGCTGGCAGCTCTGCAGTAACCCAAATTCTTCATAGAAAGCAGAGGAAGGAACTGGAGGCAATCTTGTGCCCAGGTATTTGGAGGCCAGATGTCCAGAATACATCCTATACCTAACTGGTTTACAGTGGTTGTCAAAATTTTAGATGTGAATGCCTTACTCCAACTGAAGCCTTGGAAAGAAACCCAGTCCTTGAAGAAGGAATGCAGAGCAGTCTGATTGAAGTGAGGACTGTAAACCCAGAGTCCTGCTCACTCGGCACCCTTGCTTCCCTGCCCACTCAGGGCAGTGGGCCCTGACATCCAAGCACAGAACTCTTGGCTTCCCCTGACCCAGCTTCTGGAAGACCCATCTTCAGACGTGGACTTTTCTCACACCGGAATCTATCTTTGTGGACCCCATAAAGCCTACTGCAATGAATCTCAATCTTCTTGCCTGGCTTTCCAGCACTACAAAGAACTTGGTTATGTTATGTGTCTGTCATTTTTGCACTTTCTGAAAAGTCTTGTACTATATATCCCTTTGTGTATATATTCAATTCCCTATACTTTGAGCTGTGTCCCATGACATTGCTACTCAACAACATATTTTTTTTTTAATTTCTAAGACTGACATTGGATATTTCAGTTTTTCTGACCTTTTCAAAGAACTTTTCTTTTATTGACAGTAATTTTGTTTTCAAATTTCCATTTCATTGATTTCTGCTCTTATCCTTATTTTTCTCATCCTTCTCATTGCCTTGGGTTCAATTTGCTTTTATTTTTATGTTTTCTTACATAGAAACTTAGATTATTGATTTGAGTTTTCATTTTCTGCCTACTTAAATTATTTAATGACATAAATTAACTCCTAAGTGCAGCCCTCCTAGGCTTCAAGGTGGGGACTCTGAGGAGGGACTGAAGGGACCTTTCACTGCATACATAGGGGGCCCTAGCCCTGCCCTGCCCCATGCAGTCATCCCAAAGAAGCCTCAATAGGGTTGCTGAATTTGGACTTCCATCTCAGATGAGCCTGGGAGAGGTGAGGCTTGTTTTGAGGGGTGCAACTTCAGCAGAGAGAGAAGTCCCAGGCTCCACCAAGCATCGAGGTGAAGGCCCAGAGAAAGGGCAGAGGAACCTTTCATCAGAGACAGGTGAAATCTCAATGAAAACCACCCTTAATATCAACCTTGTGGGACGCCAGAAGTGTATGTCAGGAAGAGCAACCCTCTCCAACCCTCTGGATATTTTTTCTGGTGTCTCCAGAAGAAAAATCTCAAAGCCTGAGGGAAACATCTTCAGGTCAGTAGAAAGGAGGGGCTGCAGCTCGTGGCAAGAGTAAATAGTAATACATTTAAAAGAACTGAGGGTACCTCTCTCCATAGTGTACTGGGGACCCCACAATATCCAACCTGTTTTGCTGTAAACCCTGGGGAGGAAAGATTTTTTAATATTGAGGAAGTCCGATGTATCACTTTTTTTTTCTAGTTGACTTCGTGAGTTTAATTTGCATTTCTGTAATGATTAATGTTATAGAAGAATTTTTCATGTGCTCATCTAACATCCGTATGTCAACTTTAGAGAATAGTATACTAATGTATTTTTCCTATTTTTTTAAATTGAGCTGTTGTTTTCTAATTTTTGAATTTTTAGAACCATTTATGTATTCTGGATAAAGGTTCTTTGTTGATTTGCAAATATTTTCTTGCAGTTTATAGCTCTGGAACACACTTGTAAAGATGCTGAACATTAGATATCATTAGGGGATTGCAAATTTAAACAGCATTGAGGTACCACTACACAACTTTTCCAGTGGTTAAAACCAAAACACTGAAAGCGCCAAATGATGACTAGGTTGTGGAGCAATGGAAACTCCTATTAATTGCTGGTGGGAAGACAAAATAGTACAGCCACTTTGGAAGACAGTGGGGCAGTTTCTTACAAAATTAAGAATATTCTTACAATACAGTCTAACCATAATGCTCCTTGGTATTGTATTCACACAAAAATCTGCCCACAAATGTCTATAGAGGCTTTATTTATTATTGCCAAAACTAAGGAGCAACCAAGATGTAATACAAAGATGAATGTATAAATAAAATTCATTACATCCTTACACTGGAATACAATGCAGCAATAAAAAGAAAAAAAAAGCATATTTATAAGTGAAAGAAGCCAATCTAAAAACGTTGCATACATAGAGTAAGGTTCCAGCTTTATGACATTCTAAAAAAGGCAAAAGTACAGAGGCAGTAAAAAGCCAGTGGTTACCAGGAACTCATGGGGGAGGGAAAGAGGAATGAATCAGTGGAGCTTCGAGGAGTTTTAGGGAAGTGAAACTTTTCTGTATGATACAGTAATGACGAACACATGCTATTACACATTTTTCAAAAATCGTTAGGTTTATAACATAAAGAATAAACTCTACTGTAAATTATGGACTTTTTCTAATAATAGTATACTAATATTGGTTTATCTATAGTAACAAATGTACCACATTAATACAAGGTGTAAATATTAGGGGAAACTGTGGCAGGTGCAGGGAGAAGAGAGGGGATATAGGGGAACTCTTTGTATGTTATATTCAATTTTTTTCTTTAAAAAACTCCTCTAAAAATAATAGTCTATTAATTAAAATAATATTTCACCTATTCTAGATTTTTGGAACTTTCATAAACATTTCAATTTAACCTTCTATATCTATAACAATTCCTAGTGGATTTTTATTGGCATTGCTTTGGATCTACACTTTACTGAGGATTGATATCTTCAGTAAATAGAGTATTCTGGTCAATGAACAGTGTGTCTCCCCATTTATTTATTTTTTCTTTGGCTTTTTCATCAGCATTTTTTTTTCTTTTTATGTTTGTTTCCTTGGTTTTGTTTTGCTTACAGATCCTGTACACATTTTATTAGATTTATACCTAAGTAATGCATTTTTGAAGCTAGTGAAATGGCATTTACAGATTTTTTTCCAATTTTCATTGTTGTTACATGGAACTACAATTTTTGTGTGTGTTCACTGTGCATCTTGAAACCTTTCTAAACTCAGTTATCAGTTCTAGGCATGCATTTGTAGTTTTCTTGGGATTTTCTACAGAAACAATCAAGTCATCTGAGAATAGGGACAATGTTATGAGTTCTGTTTATTTCTATGTGACTGTTATTTATTTTTCTTGCCTTATTACATTGACAAAAATTCCACTAAAATGTTTAATAGTAGTTCTGAAACTGAACACAGTTGTTTTGTTCTTAATATAATGGATAAGACATTAAGTATTTTACTATGAATTTGATATAAAACATAGGTTGATTGTAGAAGTCCTTTATCATAAGTTCCTTTCTATTTCTCATTTTCAGAGAGTTTTATTTTTTGTCATCATGTTGAGTATAATCAAATTCTTTTTTACTTCATCTGAGGTAATTATTACTCATTCAGTTAATGTGGCAGATTAAATTGTTGGAATATCAAATCTTGAACTAGCATTCTATTCCCCAGATAACCTTCACTGGGTCATCGTGTACTTTATATTCATTGATATATTCCTTGATTTTATTTGAATTTTTTTGTAGCTAATTTCATGAAAGATTTTGGTGTGTGTCTTTTTTTTTTTTTTTTTTCTGGCAGCTGGCCAGTATGGGGATCCAGACTCTACTTGGCATGGTTTTAATGTCAAGATAATATTATTATTTTAAAATGTGTTGGAAATGATCCCTCCTCTTCTATTTTCTACAAAAGATCGAAACATCTTTTCAGCTCCTGTGCCCATTTTTTTAATTGGATTATTTGTTTTTTGTTGCAAACTCGTCTGAGCTCTCTGGATATTAATTCCTTGTCTATGCATAATTTGCAAATATTATCACCCATTCTGTAGGATGTCTTTCCTTTTCATGCTGTTGATTGTTTCCTTTGCTGTGCAGAAGCATTTTGGTTTGATGTAATTCCATTTATTTACTTATTCTTTTGTTGCCTGTGCTTTTGGGGTGTAATTCATAAAGTCATTGCCCAGTCCTAAATCTTAGAGAATGTATTCCCTGTTTTCTTCCAGGAGTTTTAAAGTTTCAAGCCTTATATTTAGGTCTCTAATCCATTTTGAGCTGATTTTTCTATATGGTGAGGTTGAGATCAAGTTACATTCTTCTACAAATGTACATCCAGTTTTCCCAGCACCATTTATTGAAGAGGCAGGCTTTTCCCCAATGTATGTTCTTGTTGCCCTAGTCAAAGATCAATTGACTGTAAATACATGGGTTGGTTTCTGAGTTCTCTATTCTGTTCCATTGGTCCATGTATATGTTTTTATGCCAGAATCATGCTGTTTTTGTTACTATAGATGTGTAATATATTTTGAAGTGAGGAAATAAGTGTAATGCCTCTGGCTTTACTTTTTTTGCTCAGGATTGCTTTGGTTATTCATGATCATTTGTTGTTACCATATACATGTTAGGAATGCTATTTCTATTTATGTGAAGAATGTCATTGGTACACATGTAAAGACTCTCAAAGAGTAAAAAAAGATGGTAAAAGATACACAACACAAATAGAAACCAAAAACGAGCAGGAGTAAGCTATTCTTATTTTAGATGAAATAGAATTTAAAACAAAAACTATAAAAAGAGACAAAGAAGGCCACCATATAATGATAATGGGATCTATCCATCAAGAAGACATAACAATCTTAAATATATATGCTCCCAACATTGGTGCACCCAGATTTATAAAGCAAACATTACTACACCTAAAGAGAGAGATAGACCACAATACTGTAGTAGTTGGGGATCTGAACATTGCCCTCTCAGCACTGGACAGATCATCAAGGCAACAAATCAATAGGGAAACACAGGATTTAAACTACACTGTAGACCAATTACACTTTGTGGATATATATATATATATATATATATATATATATATATATATATATATAGAGAGAGAGAGAGAGAGAGATCATCAGTTCTTATATTGGTTGTACATGACATAAGCAGAGAATATACATTCTTTTCATCAGTACATAGAATATTCCCCAAGACAGATCACATATTAGGTCACAAATAAAGAATCAACACATTAACGAAATTGAAATAATTTCATGCATCTTCTCAGACAACAATGGATTAAAACTAGAAATTAATAACAAACAAAACTTGGGAAATAATGCAAATACTTGGAAATTAAACAATATACTTCTGAATGACACATGGGTTAAAGAAGAAATCAAACAGAAAATCAAAAAACTTCTCAAAACTAATGATAATAAGAACAAATTATACCAAAACCTATGGGATACTGCAAAAACAGTACTAAGAGGAAAGTTTATTGCAATAAATGCTTACATAAAGAGAACATAAAGACTTCAAATAAAAAAACCTAACATTACACCCCAAGGAACCAGAAAAACAAGAACAATCCAACCCCAAAGTTAGCAGGTGGAAAGAAAGAATTAAAAATAGAGCAGAACTAAATGAAATAGAAACCAAAAATACAATGCAAATGATCAATTAAACAGAGAGTTGTTTTCTTTTTTGAGAAGATAAACAAAATAGACAAACCATTGGCCAGACATACTAAAAAAAGAAGAGAAAAGACTGAAATAAGAAAAATCAGAAATGAAAAAGGAGATATCACAGATGATACCCCAGAAATACAAAGAATCATTAGAGATTACTATGAACAATTATACATCAACAAATTTGAAAATCTGGAGGAAATGGATAAATTTCTAGACACATACAAACTTTCAAGATTGAACCAAGAAGACATAGAAAAACTGAACAGACAAATAACAAGCAACAAGATTGAAGCAGTAATCAGAAATCTTCCAACAAAGAAAATTACAGGATGAGATGGCTTCACTGCTGAATTCTACCAAAACTGTAAAGAGGCATTAATACCAGTTCTTTCAAAACTATTACAAAAATTTAAACAGAAACCATTCTTCCAAACTTGTTTTATGAAACCAGCATCACACTCCTACAAAAACCAGACAAAGATACAACAAAAAAATAAAACTGCCGGCCAATACCCTCAATGAATTTAGAGGCTAAAATCCTCAACAAAATACTAGCAAACAGAATATAGCAACATATCCAAAAGATTATACACCATGATCAAGTGGGATTTATCCCAGGAATGCAAGGATAGTTCAACATACACAAGTCAATAGAAGTGGTACACCACATCAACAAAGTCAAGAACAAAAACTATATAATGATCTCAATAGATGCAGAAAAAGCATTTGACAAAATTCAACAGTACTTCATGATAAGGACTTCAACAAATTAGGTATAGAAGGAAGGTATCTCAACATAATAAAAAAATATGATAAACCCACTGCCAATATTATTCTAAAGGGGAAAAGCTGAAAGATTTCCCCTTAAGATCAGGAAGAAGACTAAGATACCTGCTCTCTCCATTCCTTTTTAAAATAGTATTGGAAATACTTGCCAGAACAATTAGACAAGAGAAAGAAATAAAGGACATCCAAATTGGTAAAGAGGAAATCAAATTGTCTCTGTTCACAGATGACATTATTCTATACATAGAAAACCCAAGAGACTACCAAAAAACTCTTAGAGTGGATAAGTGAATTCAGTAAGGTTGCAGGATAGAAAATCAATATACAAAAATCAGTAGCACTTTTATACTCCAGCAAATAACTAAAAGAAAAAGAGATCAAGAAAGCAAGCCCATTTACAATAGTCACAAAAAAAAAATAAAAAATACCTAGGAATAAATGTAACTAATGAAGTGAATGATCTCTACAATGAGAACCACAAATCACTATTTAAAGAAATTAAAGAAGAAACTAAGAGATGGAAAGATTCCTTGTTCGTGGATTGGTAGAATCAATGTAATAAAAATGTCCATACTACCCTAAGCCATCTACAGACTCAATGAAATCCACACCAAAATACCAATAATTTCTAGTTTCAATCCATTGTGGTCTGAAAAGATATGTGGAATTATTTCAATTTTTAAAATTTTTCTGGGACTTGGTTTGTGACTTAACATGTGATCTATCCTTGAGAATGTTCCATGTGTTGATGAGAAGAATGTATATTCTATAGTTATTCAATGAATTCTTTTGTAGATATCTGCCAAGTCAAATTGTTCTGAACTATAATTAATTTCCTATGCTTCTCTGTTGGTTCATTGCCTAGATGGTCTATCCAGTGATGAGAGAGGTGCGTTAAGGTCCCCAACTATTATTGTACTGGGGTCTATCTCTATCTTTAGATCTAATAGTATTTGCTTTTTATATCTTGGTGCTCCAGTGTTAGGTTTATATATGTTTATGTTTCTTATGTCTTCTTGCTGGGTAGATCTTTTATCATTATATAGTAGCCTTCTTTGTCTTTTTTTATGGTTTTTGGTTTAAAGTCTATACAAGTGGGGTGAGTCTCTTGAAGACAGCATAGGGTTAGGTCTAGTTTTGCTGCAGCCAGTCTGTATCTTTTGAGTGAGGAATTTAATCCTTTTACATTAAGAGTTAAGACTGAAATGTATTGATTTACTACTGACATTGAATTGCATTTTGTATGGTTGATTTAAATGTTTTTTGTTCCTTTCCTTCCCTTTTATTGTTTGTGTTTGGTGTTCATTGATTTTTTATGTAGTATTTCATAGTTTCTTTCTCTTTCTCATTTGCTTATCTTCTCTACCAGTGGTGTGTGATTCTTCTTGTGTATTTGTGGTGGTGATTATCATTTTTAGGTCTTCAGGTACAGGACTCCCTTAAGGACTTCCTGTAGAACTTGTTGTGTGGTGGTGAACTTCCACAGCTCTTGTTTGTCTGGGAAGGACACTATTTCCCCTTCATTTATGAAGAATAACCTCACTGGGTATAGTATTCTTGGCTTGCTTTTTTTAAAAAATACTTTGAGTACTTCTTCCCTTTCTCCTCTGGCCTGTACAGTTCCTGCTGAGAAGTCTACTGTTAGACTGATGAGGACATCCTTACAGATAACTTGATATTTTCTCTTGCTGTTTTTAGGATTCTCTCTTTATCTCTGACTTTTTGAGAGTTTGACTACAGTGTGCCTAGGAAAGGACCTTTTTGGATAGAATCTGTTTGGAGATCTTTGAAACTCTTAAATAGGAAGTCCAGCTCTATGAATACCTGTGAAGTTTCCTGCTGTTATTTCATTCACTATGTTTTCAATACCTTTTCCTTTATCTTCCCCTTCTGGAACACTCAAGATTTGAATGTTTGTGAGCTTAATGTGGTCTGCTAGCTCTCTTAGGTAGTCTTCATTTTTTCTTTGTTTTTTCTGCTTTGATTATTTCCAAAAGACTGTCTTCAAGAACAGAAATTCTTTCTTCAGTTTGCTCTAGCCTGCTGCTTATGCTTTTGACTTTAGTTTTTATTTAGTTGAAGTAGTCTTCCAGTTCCAGGAGTTCTGCTACATTTTAAAAATGGTATTTACCTCTTTATAAATTTCCTCCTTCATGTCCTGGATTATTTTCCTCATTTCATTGTGTTGTCTAACTGAGTATTCTTGTATCTCACTGAATTTCTTTAAGATTGTTACTCAGAAATCACTTGCAGATATCACAAGTGTTTCCTGTTGTATGGGGTCTGGTATTTGAAAGTTATAGTATTCATTTTGTGGTGTCATATATATATATATGTGTGTGTGTGTGTGTGTGTGTGTGTGTGTGTGTGTGTGTGTGTGTATGTATTTCTAGTATCCCTATGTTGATGCCTAGTCATCTGGCAGTTGCTTTTTCTATAATTCTGGGTGGCTTTTGAGGAGAGAATCCCTCCTGTAGTTTTGTTATATATTGCCTGTTGGATGGGGTGTTTTAAATTTGTTTCCAGGTAGGAAAACTTCTAGACAGCACAATTAGAAAAGAAAATAAATAAATAAAAGGCATTCAAATAGGAAAAGAAAAGTGAAATTATATCTGTTTGCTGATGACATGATCTTGTATATAGAAAACCCAAAAGATTCCACCAAAAAACTGTTAGAATGGATACCCAAATTTAGTAAACCTCAAGGGTACAAAAGTAACGCTCAAAAATCAGCAGTGTTTCTTTATACTAACAACAAACTATCTGAAAAAAAATAAGAAATCAGTCCCATTCAGTAAAGCATCAAATAATATAATAAAATACTTAGGACTCAACTTAACAAAGGAGGTAAAAGATTTGTATATTGAAAAGTATAAAATGTTGATAAAAGAAATACATGGTACAAATAAATGGAAAGGTACGTTGTGTTCATGGACTTTGAAAATTAATATTGTTAAAATGTTCATATTACCCAAAATGGTCTACACATTCAATGCAATCTTTATCAAAATTCCAATGCCATTCTTCAAAGAAATAGAAAAAGTAATCCTAAAATTTATGGAACTACAAAAAGCCCTAAATAATCAAAACTATCTTGACAATAAAGAACAAAACTGGAGGCATCATACTACTGAATTTCAAAATATATTACAAAGCTATAGTAATCAAAACAGCATGGTATCAAATCAAAAAGACAAAGAATAATAGAACAGGATAGAGAGCTCAGAAATAAACCCATGCATTTATGGTACATTGATTTTTGACAAAAGTGGGCAATGGAGAATGAACAGTGTCTTCAATAAAGGGTGTTGAGATAACTAGATATCCATAAGCAGAAGAATGAAATTGGACCCCTTAAACTACATTCAAAATCAACTCTGAATGAATTAAAGACTTAAATATAAGAACTGAAAGTATAAAAAGACTAGAAAAAAAGCATAGGAGAAATATTTCATGGTGCTGGTCTGGGCAAATATTTATTGGATATGGCCAAAAAGAATTGGCAACAATGGCAAAAATAGACAAATGGGATAGTAAAGAGATAGCTCACTGATTGGGAGGAAATATTTGCAAACCATATAAGTGATAAGTTGCTAATAACCAAATTATATAAGGAATCCAAACAACTCATAGCAGGAAAACAAATAATGCAATGAAAAAAAAATTGACAAAATATCTAAATAGGCACTTCTCACAAAAGTACAACTAAAAAATAGCAAACAGGTATATAAAAAATGCTCATCAGGGAAATGTAAATTAAATCCACAATGAAATATCATCTCACATCTGTTAAAATGGGAGTTATAAAATAGGGGAAAGATAACTATTGGAGAGGGTATGGAGAAAAGGGAGCCCTCATGAATTATTTGTGGGAATGTAAATTAATACAGCCATTATGGGAAACAATATGGAGCTTCTTCAGAAAACTGAGAACAAAATTACTATCTAGTCCAGTACAGGCAATTCTGGGTATACATACAAAGGAATTGAAATCAGTATGTTGAAGAGATATTTGCAATTCTGTATTCATTTCAGCATTATTTACAATAGCTAAGATATGGAAGCAATTTAGGTGTCCATTATCAGATGAATGAATAAAGAAAATGTTGTATATTTATACAATGGAATACTATATAGCTTTAAAAAGGGGAAATCCTATCATTCGAGGCAACACGGATAAACCTGTAGGACATTATGATAAAAAAAAAAAAAGCCAGCTACAGAAAGATAAATACTACATGATATCATTTATATGTGGAATTTTAAAAAGTTGAACTTACTGAAGTAGAGATTAGAATAGTGATAACCAGAGGCTCATGAAGGGTGGTGGATGGGGAAAGGGGAGACATTGATCAAATGGTACAAAGTTTCAGTTAGACTGAAGGAATAAGCTTTAGCGCTCTATTGCACATATTTTTCTCAGTTTATGACTTGTCTGATAAGTTAATTTTATTAAAGGCTTATTGGCCACTTTTTTCTTTTGTTGTTTGTGCTTTCTGTGTTCATTAAGAAATCTTTTCCTACCCCAAGGCCATGAGGATTTTCTTCTCTGATTTCTCCTACAGGTTTGCAATTTGACTTTTTCCTTATTTGTTTGTTTATGAACTTTTATAAATTAATTTTTGTGTGTGATGTGAAGTTGGAGTTAAGGTTCAGTTTCTTTCCTAATTATCCTATTTATCTTTTAAAATGATTTTTCCCTATTGAATGAGGTTGGCAACACAAGAAAATTAACTTTTTATATATGTGTAGATTTATTTCTGGTTGTTCTATGATATTCCATTGATCTATGTGTCTATCCTCATGCCAATAACACACTGTCTTGGATATCATAGCTTTATAGTAATTTTTGAGTCACGTAGTGTAAGTAAGCGTTGTTTTGTTGGGTTTTTTCCCCCAAATTGTCTTAGTTATTCTAGCCCCTTTGCAATTTCATGTAAATATTAAAATCAACTTGTCAATTTCTTCACCTGCAAAGACTCCTTCCTGGGATTTTCATTGGGATTCTACTCATTCTACAGATCACATTGAGAAGAATAGTCCTTTTCAATTTATTGAATCTTCTATCCATTAAAATGGTATAACTATATTTATTTTGATTTCATTAATTTTTTTCTCAGCAATGTTTTGTAGTATTCTATGTAGAGTAGGTTTCACACTATTGGAATTGGCCAAAGTTTATAGAAGTCAAATTTGGGGCTTGAGAAGTAAAGTTTGAAGTCTTGGATAACTGATGGAAGGGACACAATTACCACAAACAGTGCATATTTTTAAAAATACTGAGTAGCAATGATGGCCTAACTGAGGTTAGAGAGTATACCTTTGATATGGAACTAATTCCCTTTTGTCATTTTCTTCATCAAAAAAATGTTTGACTGGAAACAGTAATAGACAAAATATATTATGAAGGTGAAGTAGAATTAGAAATTTATTAGCAGAAATTCTAGAGGGTGAGGAATTTTGGGGTGGCAGCCACACTGAAATGGTTGAACTTAGTGTCTAAGATTGCTTCTGTGGTCATTCATCAGAAGTGTTAGAGAATAAGATGAGGAAAGAGAGCAATTGAATAGATGTAAAAAATTAAAAAGAAAAACATACTAAAGTTAGATATACTAAAAGAGCAGAAAGAAGAGATGTAAAAGGAAATAGGCAAAACAGGCAAAAAGAAAGTTGAGCTTCTTTTACATTGATCAAAGGTGAAACCCAGGTCAAATAGATAACAGAATATTTAGCATGGGGCTGTTCTGTTCGTCAGGGTTCTACTAGCTCGCCTGCCAATGCCATCTGTTCCTTAAAAATTTTCTTTGACTGTGGGGATGGTATTCCTTGCTCCTTTTACATATCAGCCATACTTTCCTTTTTCTCAATAATAATGATAATTTTTATATCATTGTCAAGTGTGACTGTCTCTGAATTAAATGACAATGTTCTTCCTTTGAAAATAACATGTTTGCAGATGGCTTGTTTAATGTCACTGTTTTGTTACTGTTATTCAAAGAGCTAGCACAGCTTTTAATCACAAAAAGGGATACAGCTCATAGCTTGCCTTAGCAAGAAAAGAAAGTCTTAATCTGTGGTTATGGATTTGCCAGAGCACCCGAGGGTAATTCAGTTCCATGCATAGGGAAGTATCACTTAGATTTTGCTCTTCAAATATGGATGCAGTTACATTGGCAATACTATTTTCCCTGAGGCAATTCATTTGATGCAGGAGGCTATATGCAGTTTGGGACTAGCTTCTCAATTATTATTTCTGGCACGGTCTTTGTTTACAGTGTTCTTAGGCAGAGATAGAACGTATCATTAATTGTGGCAATGTAAAAGTATTTCTCATGAGCCGAGCCCGTGGCACACTCGGGAGAGTGCGGCACTGGGAGCGCAGCAGCGCTCCCGCTGCGGGTTCAGATCCTATATAGGGATGACTGCCGCGCTCACAGTGCTCACTGGCTGAGCGCGGTGCGGCCGGTCTCAAAAAGGCCAAAAAAAAAAAGAAAAAAAAAAGTATTTCTCATGACTTTCTTCCTTCTGTTAATTTCCTGAGAATTCAGTTAAGAAATTAAATCACTCCAAAATGTCAATCAGGAAGGTAAATGCTATCCTATACATTTGGTAAACATTAATTTGGCTTCAATCATTCTATTAATTTAATATTCCAAGTTCAATTAACTCTTGGCACCAAAACACGTACAAATCCAGGATTACTCATGAAATCAGTGATATTAAAATACATTTATTTCATTTTCATTAGTTTAATTTTCTCAAATCTTTTTACATGTGCAGGCTCAGAGATTGGCAAAAAATATGTAGTGTCTTCAATATGCCAATAAAATAGCACAATGCTTTTTTTTCTTCTCAAGAGGGTGACTAATTCTCTAGATAACTCAGGAAATTTCAGTTTTTTGAGGTGTAATGTTAGGTTGTTTATTTGAAGTCTTTCTTTTTTTTTGATATAAGCATTTATTGCAATAAACTTTCTCCTTAGTACTGTTTTTGATGTATCCCACAGGTTTTTGGTATGATGTGTATTTTTTTTTGTTTGTTTGTTTTTTTCCATTAGTTTCAAGAAATGTTTTCCTGTTGAATTTCTTCTTGGACCCATAGGTCATTCAGGAGTCTGTTGTTTAATTTGATTGTACTTGTATAGTTTCCATGGTTTTTTATTATTATTATTATTGATTAAGAATATTCATAGGGTGCAAAGCTGACCATCACCAATCATGCCCATGATGTGATGGCCAGAACAATACTGGCAGCATGCACATTACCACAAATTGCAATTATACCTCATATCCCCCACCCAGTTAATCCCTGACCTTCCTCCCCCTCCCTCTTTCTCCAACCCCACTTTATATCCCTAGATATGCTCTCTCCCTCTGCAAGTCCAATATTTGTTATTGATTTCCAGCTTTAATCCATTGTTGTCTGAGAAGATACTTGAAATGATTTCAATTTTTAAAAAATTTGTTGAGACTTGATTTATGACTTAACACGTGGTCTATTGTGGAGAATGTTTTATGTGGTGAGAAGATTGTATATTCTGTAGTTGTTGGATGAAATGTTCTGTCGATATCTGCCAGGTCCAATTTGCCTAAGGTTTAGTATAAATGTTGTGATTCTGTGTTGATTTGTTGCCTAGATGATCTGTCCAATGCTGAGAGAGGGGACTTCAGATCCCTCGGTATTACTGTATTGCTGTCTATCTCTTTCTTTAAGTCTAATAATGTTTGCTTTATATATATGGGTGCTCCAGTTTGGGGAACTTACATATTTAAGATTGTTATGGCTTCTTGCTGTATAGATACATTTATCATTATATAGTGGCCTTCTTTGTTTCTTTTTACGGTTTTTGGTTTATAGTCTTTTTAATCCGAATAAGAATAGCTACTCCTGCTTATTTTTGGTTTCCATTTGCATGGCAGACTTTCTTCCATCCCTTTACTTTTAGTCTGTGTGTGTCTTTATAGGTGAGGTGAGTCTCTCGAAGACAGCATATAGCTGAGTCCAGCTTTTTAATCCCATCAGTCATTCTGTGTCTTTTGAGTGGAGAGTTCAATCCATCTACATCTGGGGTTATTATTCATAGGTATTGTCCTGCTCCTGGCATTTAATCACTTTTTGTTTAGATGTTTAAAATATTTTTTATTCCTTTCTTCCCCTTTTATTATTCATCTTCAATGTTTGTTGGTTCTTTGAGGTGGTTAGGTTTAGTTTCTTTCTCTTTCTTATTTGCATTTTTGTTTTGCCAGTGGGTTTTCTTCTTTCTTGTGTATTCATGATAGTGATTACTGTTTTCAGATTCCAGATGCAGGACTCCCTTGAGAATTTCTTGCAGTGCTTGTCTTGTGGTGGTGAAGTACACAATTTTTGATTGGGGAATACACTATTTCTCCCTCATACCCAGCCTTGCTGTGTATAATATCCTTGACTGTTTTTTTTTTCTTTTAGTATTTTGAATATATCATCCCATTTTCTTCTGTCATGCAGAGTTTCTATTGAGAAGTATGCTGTTAGTATGATGGGGCCTCCCTCATAGGTGACTTGACTTTTTTCTCTTGCTGCTTTTAGAATTCTCTCCTTTTCCCTGAGCTTTGTCTGTTTGACTATGATATGTCTCAAAGAGGATCATTTTAGATTGGAATCTGTTTGGGGATCTTTGACCTTCCTGCATCTGAAGGTCCATGTCTCTCCCTGTACCTGGGGAGTTTTCTGTTATTATTTTATTGAATACATTTTCAATGCCTTTTCCTTTCTCCTCCCCTTCTGGAACTCCCAAGATTCAGATGTTCATGCACTTAAGGTTTTCTGTTAGCTCTCTTAGAGTTTCCTCATTTTTTAAAATTATTTTCCTTTTTTTTGTCTGCCTATGTTATTTCAAAAAGACCATCATTGAGATCTAAAATTCTTTCTGCTTCTTGCTCTCATCTGCTGCTTAAGCTCCCTGTTGTGTTTTTTATTTCATTGAATGAATCCTTCAGTTCCAGGAGTTCTGCTACATTCTCTTTTAAGGCATTAATCTCTACATAAAATTTCTCCTTCATATCCTGGATATTTTTTCTCATTTCATTGTGTTCTCTAATGGTGTCTTCTCTTATCTCTTTGAGCTTTCTTAAGATTGGTCCTCATATTTCCTTTTCAGCTATTTCAAGGGTTTCCTGCTCTATGGGTTCTGGTAGTTGAGAATTATTTTATTCCTTTGGTGGTGTTATATTTTCTTGTTTATTCATATTTCTAATATCTCTGCATTGATGTCTGGTCATCTGGTAGAACAGTTGCTTCTCCTGTTACTCTGGAGTGGTGTTTCAGGAGAAATACTTCCTCCTCTATTTGTAGGCTCCACTGGTGACTCTTCTTGTGTCAGTGAAGTTGACTGTGTGACAGGCTGCCTACAGGGTGGTCCTCACTGCTACTGTGGTGGTGAGCCTTCCTTGTGGTGGCAGCAGCTTTGAAGAACCACTGGTGCATAAGTGGTGTTTGCAGCACACTCTTGCCTTCTATTCAGGCAGGGGGAAGCTGCCTGGGGCTTCTGCCTTTATCCCCAGTTGTGAGTCATTTTCCTGCCTTTCAGTTGGGTGTGAGGGAGGGCTGTCCATGGGCTTCTACCTGAGTCCCCTTTCCTGGGTCACTCTTCTGCCTTTGTTTGGGCCAGGGAGGACTGCCTGGGGGCTTCTGCTTGCGTCCCAGGTTGCAGGTTGCTCTTCTGCCTTCTCAAGAATTTTTTTTAAATAAATTGAAAGCTGAAATTATCACCTACCATATTTATGATTCAGCATGCTAATGAAAAGATGAAAAGTTTACTGTATCGGCTTTGTCAATTGATCCCGATAATTAATAGGTAATAAAGTGGCTACTATACAGTGGGATCAAGATAGACGTGTATTATGAAATTAAAATGATTATCTGAAGAATTTCTTTGTAATTCTGTGTCTAGCAATAAAAGTTAATAGAAGGCATAGCAACAAAACACAGTCAGAAATTCTAAAGATTCAAATTCTTTATGAATAAAGGTTCTGGTTTGCATCTCTACTTAAACAACCATGATCAAGCTGAGAACAAAGGGAATATTGACTATACAATGAAAGAATAAAGTTATAAATGTCAACTATGGCAGTGTGACCAATTACAGAAATCAAGACCCTAGAATCCAAACATGTTTTCTTCTGTTTGCTTTGTTTTATATACAAGGGAACTTCAAAGAGTTAGTGCAAAATGGAATTAAAATATTAAATTAAAAAATATAAATTTTATTTTTAAAAATAGTTTCAATCAAGTTCAAGACACTTTTGTTAGTGATGATACCAGCCATTTATTTCATCCCTAAAAAACTGAGTGTTCTAAGAATTTAACAATGTCAATGTCGTCTTTTCTTTACATTATTAACTGAATGCCTGTTTAAAGATTTTTTGTAAATTAGAAAACAAAAAGAAGTCAGAAAAAGCCAAATCAGCAGTATATGGTAGAAGCCTAATGATTTCCCATTGAAACTCTTACAAAATTGCTCTTGCTTGATAATAGAAATGAGCAAGAGTTTTGTTGTGGTGGAGAAGAACTCTCTGGTGAAGCTTTCCTGGGAATTTTTCTGCTACAGCTTTGACTAACTTTCTCCAAACACTCTCATAATAAGCAGACATTATCTTTTTTTGGTCCTTCAGAATGCCAACAAGCAAAATGCCTTGAGCATCCCAAAATTTGTTGTCATGATCTTTGCTCTTGACTTTTCCACTTGTCCTTTGACTGGACCACTTCCATCTCTTGGTGGCCATAACTTTGATTGTGCTTTGTCTTCAGGATCATACTGGTAAAGCCATGTGTCATCTCCTGTTACAATTCCTTTTTTTATTGAAATGTATTGATTTATATTTATGGATTACAGGGTTATATTTCCACACATGTATACAATGTATGATGATCAAATCAGGGTAATTAGTATATTCATCATTGAAAACTTAATCATTTCTTGGTGATGGGCTTGATCCCACCTGTTTAAAATTTATATAGAAAAATCTGCTCTTTTCTGCAGCTGATCTGGTGGCAACAGTTTTGGCACCAGTAGTGTGAAACGTTTGCTCAACTGTAATTTTTCAGTCAGAATTATGTAAGCTGAACCAATTGAGATGTCTATGATGATGGCTATTGTTTCTGCTGTTAATTATCAGTCCTCTTCAATTAGTGAATGAACAAGATTAAGTTTTTCCTTACAAATTTATGTGGATGGTCTGCCGCTGCAGGCTTTATCTTTACAATTCCCTTGTCTCTTCTTAAAAGGTGTTGTCCATATGTAAACTGCTGATTTCTTCGAGACATTGTTTCCATGAACTTTTGTAAAGCATCAATGATTTCATCATTCTTCCACCCAAGCTTCACCACCAACTTAATGTTTGTTCTTGCTTCAATTTCAGCAGAATTTGCATTGTTCTGATAGGGTTCTTTTCGAATTGATGTCTTATCCTTCTTTGTTATCTCAAACTATATCCTGTTAAGATGTGTTATAACAAGTTACTATGAGTTTATTTTGGTACAAAACAATTTTGTAATCCATGCATAGTATTTTCATAATACACATTTTCCAAGAACTTTTTGAAGACCCTGCATGTGTGTGTATGTGCGTTTCAGAAGAACAACTTTGAACTCAGGAAACTTGAATATTTTTTATAATGAGCAGTAAGCATGTCTGTCCTTTGATCCGGATGGAGACATTGTCTTTATTATAGTGGAAAGCAGGTGAACTTGTTCTTTGATTCACTGGTATATGCCCTGTTTATTTCCCAAGGTTGTTCACTATTCCAGCATTCTTGAAAATATAGCAAGAACAAAAGCAATACCTTTGCACATAAGAAGTATAGACACATGAAAGTCCCATGAATATTGCCTCCCGATAGGCTGCCTCTACAGTCTGGGGCTGATCTCTGAGCCTCGGTTTTCTTATTTGTTAAATCCAGTGTTTTCAATAAATTAGAGATTATTTATATGAAGTACCTAGTCTATTATTTGTATTCAATTAGAGTTGTCTATTCATTACAAGGAGTTGGTAATATATCTCTGGGGAAGAAGTATGGTTAAAGAACTGAGATATATACCCATAATCTATGCCATAGATAAGTTGTAGAAGTGGATGAGCTCTTCAAAGTAGAGAGTGTACTAGCCCATTTCTGTTGCTTATAGCAAAAATACCTGAAACTGGATAATATATAAGGAAACAATATTTATTGATTACATGTTTGGGAGGCTTGGAATTCCAACATCCAGGAAACAGATCTGGTGAGAATCTTATTGGTGGATAGTGACTTTTCACAGCAAAACATGCTGGAGAGCAGAAGCAGAGAGATACTGACCTACTCATGTGCTCTCCTTTTAGAGCTCTCAGAACCATGCCCATAACCACCATTAAACCATCATCTTATTAATCCATTTACTAAGACAATCTAAGCATCTCTTCAAGGCTCCACCTTTGAATTACCATACTAGGGTTTCCCACCCTCAACTCCTACAGTGAGGATTAACTTTTGGGGGGACATTCAATTTACAGCAGAGAATATAAATGAGCGACCTTTGCAGTCCTCAGAGATTAAAGAAGAGCATTGGGGTAATTTGTAATGTTGGCTGTCCTTAATGAATTCACACCCTTGGTAGTCTCCTCTTTTTGAATCAGGACTGGGCCTATATCTCTCTTCAGCCAGTAGAATGTGGAAAAATTCATGCTGTTTCAGTTTTGGCCTAAGACTAAAGCACGATTGAAAACTTCTGCTTTTGTGATTATGGATACAAAAAAAGGAGTCGTGCTGGAAGCACCATATGGAGAAGCCATGTGGAAAGGTAGAGTCCTTGGGCTACAAAATGAGAGAGAGAGACAGAGACAGAGAGAGAGAGACAGAGACACACAGAGAGAGAGAGAGAGACCTAGCAATGCTGGTATCACAGCTGAGCCTAGCCTTCCAGATATTTCCAAGTAGTCAGACCTGTGAGTTCCAAGCCACAATGCCACTGCAATAGCACATGATGTCTCAAGTGACACTGTCCAGCTGCACTCCAATCAACACAGCTGTGATGAGTATTAAAACTGTTATTATTTTTTTAAGCCTCTCAGTTTTGGAGTGGTTGGTTATGTAGCAATAGATAACCAAATAGATTCACCAGACTGTAGATATCTATAGATATCTACAGCAAGGGACATTTTTAAGGAGCATGGTAAGCTTGTTCGTAATATTATTCTCACAAGTAAATGATATGCTAGCGTATCCAATTCCCCCATTATGAATTGGTGATTTGCAATTTATCTAAACCATGCTTGAATGTATTTATATCTTCTTTCTGCATAATGTTTTGCAAAAAATGTTACTTGTCTCCAATCTATCATGTCAATTGAATCGAAGGTTCTCCCCATTTATAGACATCTGTAGTCATATTCCAGGGATGTAGGTTTTTATTCTGTGATTTGTTTTACTCTTTTTTAATCCTCTATAAATATGTGACTGAGTACTAGGAGGATTCAGGTAGAATGTGGGAGGAAAACATTAGAAAACTTGAGAATAGCAAGAGAAGTTGTGTTTTCTCCAAGCCTTACTAGGAACAGCCTGAGCTGAGAGTTTAGGACCTGAATCAGCACACGGTAGTTAGAAATGAAAGGTGGAACTTCTGCAGTCCAGACACACATGTGAATCAGAGAGAGGAGGAAGGAAGAGGCCAGAAGTCAGAGGGACAGTTAAGCAGTGGGTTCACATGCAGGGTCGTGGAAGAAGGGAAGCAATGAGTCAAAGGCCAAACCTATGCTTCCAGGTGTCAGTGGGCAGATGAATCAAAGAATAAGGAACAGCTTCTGGTCACTGATGGAGGCAGTCAGGATGTTTGTGGAAGCCAATGAATAAATAAAATGAAATACAATTAACTATGAATAATCAAGCAAGAGAGACAGCTCCTTTGCCAAATTTCCTGACCTTCACACTGATTTCTTTTGTTATTTCTGGGTCTTAGCACAATTCCCATTTTCAACTGACTCACTTTACAAATGGTGATTTAATCTCTCACATGCCTTGCTCAGCTTTCATGGTAATAGACACGAAGAATTGGAATGGCTTGTCAATATGTGTTTTTAAAGGCAATAGGGAGCACTGTTGGTGGACAAAGCAGTGCCACGGAGCCATTTGCTTTCCTTGATCAGATTCAGTGAAAGAAATAATCCTTTGTTCCTTCCAAAAGAAGTAGAAATGATGTTTTGTAGTGGACAGAATCTTTGAAAATCGAACTGTATGTTCTATCTGAAGAGAAAATTAAATCACAAAAGAAAGCTATCACAACATCAGCCAGAGGTGCAATCTAAAGTCAGGTCTCAATACTTCTTTTAACAAGTGAGAAAAACTACATTCTCACCGACTGTTACAGTCTCAGTGTCCCAATCATAACAAATATTGGTGAGGAAAACATTTCTTAGTCTTTAAGAGGTGGTTTGATCTAAAAGCTAGACTCCTTCAAGGAGCTGCACATATGGAAGAAGAGACTGCACATAATATGTTTTATGTGTTGAAGTATGCTGGAGTGAATTTAGATGGTTACTATGACAACTGCTAGTCAAGGGGAATATTTGATATTTGGCAGTAGGGGTACAGAAATTATTAAACACCACAAGAATGGGGTCATGTTGGTTATATGGCCATGTGGACCTGAAGCAACTGGAGTTCAGTTATTGACATTATGAAATCCTTTTATCTGAGTTTTATAATAAATATCAAAAGCAGAAAGCCCAGTGACAGTTACTGCACAAATGTCTTTGCAGGCAATCTTACCTCATTTTTCTTCTTGCTCCACATAAACACGTTAAATGTGGCTTTACAGAAATCAGGATATTTAAGAAAAATACATAACTTACTAGTGAAAAATCATTTTGCATCTCTCCCTTAAAAGATGTTTTGCTCACCACTTTATCATTGCCTTGTTTTTAGCAAAGGCTTTGAGAGTCATGTTTCAGGTTGTTTGCTTTGCTTGCCAAAAAGTAAGTGGTAAGAGAGTTTATTCACTTGCTGATCCAGCTTCAGGAGATATACTGGGAGAGAGAGAGTAAGAAAAAGAGAGAATAGCATGGGTGATGTTGAGACTCTGAATGATTTCATTTAAAGCTCTTCTGTCCCATCTTCAGAAGTTAGAACTCATAAACAAAATACAAATGTTAGGAAAGAATTCTGAATGCTATATATAGAATTTAAAACACTGGTGAATCTTTGTCAGTTTTTTTCAAGAATTATACTGTTATTTGACTCCAAAATCTCTAAATGTTTTTCTACTATAAATTACATATATACTACATACACTTATGTAGTTTTTCAGCAAAGTGCTCTACACACCTCCTCCAAGTTGCTCTTGGTTAACTCACAGTTACAGTTGGCTAGAACAGTAACTAGGCATACTGTTTGATGAATGGATCCCACATAACTGCAGAAATACTCATCTCCCTTTACTCATGTACCAGCCTCTTTCCACTTCACTTTGGAATGCTAGGGTATTATACGATGAGATTGTTTTAGGCATTGGGAGAAAATCACCCTTGGAGACTGATATAAAGAAGAGAAAAAGATTTTTATTTCCAGCGGCTGGGACCGTACCAGCCAATTCAAGGTCTGGCCCCAAACCATCTTTGTTCTTGGTTTTTAAAGCTGCAAGTGCGACAACTTGATTGCCTGATCACCGTGCCAAGAGGTATTAGCCAACAGTACATGAGCTAATTTTGCAGTTAGCAGAGCTCCTCCTGTCCCACCCCCACTTTCCCGCCTAACTTTCACACAATGGAGGGGCTATCTTAAGTGGCATTGGTCCTGCTCTTCGAAAAGAGGGCATTACTTCAAGATATTTATGTTAACCCTATTAACCCTACATTACTGCCTTATGTTTTTTTGTCAGAAAAGAAGCTTTATTCTAGTGGTACTGAAGCAATTAGAGTGATGTCCTAGATGGGAAGATCAAAATCTCTGGCTGTGAGACTAGATGGCAGGGTAGAATAGAGGCTTAAAATAGGAGATGACAGGAAACTGGAATAAAGACCAAGCAAGATAGAGCTTTTATGGAATCTCTAATCAGTTGGCTAGAGGCAAAGTGTTGAGGTTAGACAGAAGGATATTTGGGCATGGAGATGGGAGCTGACCTGGGATTCACATATCCAAGCCAGGGGAGAGGACATTTCAGAGGCCTAAGGGCTGAGTACAGCAGACAGAATCCTTTTAAGCAAAAGCCAAAATCAAATGGCTACAGCCCATGGTCCTCAAACAAGTGATATTCTCTAGTGATTAAGAAGGCTGAAAAATATCTCGGTATTGGACTGATTGGTATTTATCAAGGTAGGATCAGTATCCTCAAAGGACTGAATTATTGACAGGGTGCTGCCTCTTCAGATGAAAGAGCCTGGAAAGATAGGGTATTCTCTGAAATCAGTTACTTGAATAATATGAGACAGCTACAGGAATGTATCCATTGCATAATACCCAGTGTTATTTTCTACTGTAAGTTACACATTTTACGCTACTCTCTCGCAATTGGTTAATTATAAAAGTATCAGGCCCCTCTGTGGCTTGAGGATTATTTAGATCATGTAATGGCCCTGGTGAAGTGACAACACCATGGCACTTACTGGCTAGGTCCTGGATTCCATTTATATGATTCCCCATTATCTGCCTATGATATTATATTTTTCTGGACTTGAAATGTCAAAGTGACTTTAAAACTTTACATCTGCAATATCTAAATGCACATTATATATAGATAAAATCATTTAGTCTGAACTGCTAGGCCCTTTATGATCTGACATCAGCTTCCCCTCGCAGTAATCATCATCACTATCATTATCTTCATTATCATTGCAAACAGTTATTCAGCATTTATTATGCACAATACTCTTTTATGCAATATCTTTAATCATAACTGAAACCCTATAAAATAAAGTAGGCTATATTATTTTCCTCATTTTACCAATAAGGGCTTAGTGACATTAAAAATCTTTCAGAAAACCACACAGTGTGTAACCGCGCTGAGATACAAACCCGGGCCAGTTAGCTTCGAAACCCAGAGGTCTTACTGGAAATGTTTTTTTAAAAAACACAAGGATGACCTTTACAACATATTGGTAAATCCAATCATTTTTTAAAGCAACCAGAGCTAAGAAGGGTCATAGAAAATTAATATTAAAAATATATTAAAAAATGACTAAACAGGAATATTCTAATATAGGATAATCTTGCACAAAGATGAAATGAAGATGGACAAGCTAAGAATTTGTTGTTAGGGATCGTGATATCAAAATGTTATTTTGTGGTGTATGTAGTTCCAACCAAAAGTCTAAGAATTTCAGTGGTTTCTGACCAGCAAACTAATTCTTGAAAAAAGAAATTTGGACCCGATCTTCCTACATGACATCAGGACAAATTCTATTCACCACTTGATTACAGATGAACCTGAGATGTCCTACCTTCATGTTCTCTTTTCTTCCCACGCTTTCCTTTTAGGAGTCTAGCCTAGGTCTTCCTTTTACTTGACCTCCTTTTGGAGCTTATTTCCTGAGTTCACATATACAGGACACTTTCCACCCTTACTTCTTAGGTATCCAGGATAGGTTCCCACTCACTTCACTCACTTGACATTTTCTTGAGCTTTTATCCCAGAGAACACACATACAGGCCCCTTCAGGCCACTTCTTCTTAGTAATCAGGCTTAGGCATTACTTTCAGTTGACCTTTTTTGGGGTTGATTCCCTGCGTACACACATGCAGCACACTTCTTATCCTTACATCTTAGGAATCTAAGTTAGAATCCTTTCACTTTGCCTTTTCTCAGATTCTATCCCTGAGAGCACAGATTCAAGTGCCTTCCCTCTGTCTCCTCTTAGTAACCCAGCACAAAATTCTTGAGTTTGATTCCTGATTGAGGACATGCAGGCCTCTCTGTGCCCTTAGTCTCAGGAATTCTGCAATGGATGCCCCTTCACCAGCCTTCTCTAGTCCACAATTCCTTAAGTGTACAGGAGCTGGCCACTTCCTGTGTGCTCCTCTTAGGAAGCCAGCATAGTATTTCTTTTCACTTTGTCTTCTTTGGGGGCTGATTCCCTGTGTGCACACATGTGGGCCCATTCAAGCACCTTTGTCTGGAGAACTCTGCGTATGACTCCCTTTCCCTTGGCCTCATCTGAGACTCATTCCCTTAATGCAAATACATAGGACCCATCCTGACTTCTTTCTCAGGAATCCTGTGTAGGACTCTCCATCACTGGACCTCGTCTAGTGGCTGATTGATTCAAGATGTACTAACAGGTTGCTGAGCCTCATCTCCATGTCATATGTGAAGAAAACAAAACCCAGAGTACAATTATTGCTTTCTTGTTCACAGTAAACTGGAATTGTTTACAGAGTAAATCGTGGCAGCTTTTTGCACAGGGGAGACTTCCAGTGTCTCTTTTTCTTGCATTCTTGAGATTCATTTGGATTTTTGATAAAACTTTTTCCCAATCTTTTATTTTTTTTTTTAGTTGAAACATAATTGATGATACATATTTGTGGGGTACCGAGTTTAATATCAATAACTGTGTACAATGCGTGATAACTGAATCAGTATAATTGGCATATTCAGCATTACAAAACATGATCACTCTTGTGTCCATTAATCAATTTCTCCTTAATGCACTCCCCCCAGCTTATTTTGCTTAAGATAATTTTCTCTAAGTTCATCCATGTTTCTGTGAATGACAGTATTTCACTCTTTTTATGGCACAGCAGTATTCCATTGTGTATATATGCCACATTTTCCTTATCCTGCTGTCTGATGATGGGCATTTAGGTTGGTTCCAACTCTTAGCTATTGTAAACAGAGCTGCAATAAACATGGGAGTGTGGGTATCAGTTCGACATGCTGATTTCCATTTCTTTGGGTATATATCTAGCAGTGGAACTGCTGGATCATTTGGCAATTCTATCCATAGTTGTTTGAGGAACCTCCATACTGTCTCCCATAATGGCTGCACTAATTTAACAGTCCCACTGACTTAAAAGCAGCTTAGTTTACTCATGAGAGTCTGGAGCTCAAGGTGAGGAGAACAATCCTTTTGTTTATTTAAATGCAGCAGCAATTGATATCTCATCTTGAAAATTTGAGATGTGAGTTACCCTTATTTGATTAAAAACCTACCTAGCTCTGTTTACTGCTCTACGAATACTTTCAGAATGCAATGCAGAATGTCTAGAACTCAAATTCTAGGACCCACTTGCTAGTTCTACATGATCTAAAATATCTATTACTGTCAACAAGCCTCAGAGCTTGGAGATATGCAACGATTCATTATAACAAATTAGTGAAGTCTCAAGCATCTATGGCATTATGAGTAGCATGGTTTGCTGCTATGGGGATGGAGATGCCCAGGAGACAAGCATTTAGAACTTGGTCTAGATTATAGAACATGCCACCTAAGTCTTGAGCATCACAGTTGAAGGACTCTCTGTGAGTCAGGTTGTTCTTCAGACACACTGAGCACAGACAGAATATCTTGTAATTGCTGTGGAAAAACACAAGTAGGGAATTCTGGAGAAAGAGAAAGTGGAATATACAAATAAAAACTGACCTTGGTCAGCTTTTTCCTAGGAGACCTTCAGCTCACCACTATTGTTATACTACATGGTCCTGGTAGCCTGGTGGGATAATCAGAACAAGAAGTGCTGGCTTAAAACAATGCACCCATTGTGCAGGGTAAAAACTATCCCCTCTTGGTTCAGGGCATTTTTACCTTGCTTTTTTCTCTTCTACAACTGACATCTTGGGAGGAAATAGATGGTTTATTTTGACAGGAAATGGGATCATTACTGTGCCCACTGATGGCGATGTTCAAGGTCAGCCACTGTGAGGGAAAGAAGGTCAGTCCCTACAGACATTTATGTCCTGCTTCAGAGGACTCATAAGTTATGAAGGAATCATCGCCCTGCCAAGCAGATAAGCACATGTGGAAGTGCACAGCTATGTCACTCTGGCCAAAAAAAAAAAAAAAAATATCTTCATATACTTTATGAAGACCAATTATTTTCTCCACATAACAGGCAGCAATATGTTTCCTAATTCTAACTGTAACAGTAAAAGCCCTCTTCTTCATATGCTAGGGGTGCAAATAAGGTCACAATAGTTTTAATAATTAATTCAACATTTCTACAAGTTCCCCTGTCAGCACTGCAAGACTATCCACCCCTTCTCTCATAGGCACATCACCAGAACCATCCCACTCCTGTTATTTGGGTGGGAGAATACTTGCTGGAATATTGTATTCTGCAGGAACTACCCCATGTCTGGAGTTAAAACCCAGCTAGAAATTGAGAAATTCTGCATCCACCACTGGAAGCAGATGCCAGGTTGCTCACAGTGAAGCCAAAGACTAACGACCATGCACAGAAATCTGGTAAGACTGTTCCCAAACCTCTATTGCCCCTGCCAGAGTGATTCATCATAAGCAGAACCCACAGATCCAGTTTTGACTCCATTCTGCTCCAAACTTACCATATCACTATTAAAAACCAGGTGGCTTCAACAGCTACATGTTATTTCTGTTTACTGATACAGTACTACTTCTGCTGGTCCAGAGTCTTCATTTGGGGGTGGAGGGGTGGGGGGGTTCTTTTTGTTTCTGTTGTTGCAATGGGTATTTGGGGGTGAGAAGTGGGGAGGAAACGAAAGAGTGTGGAGATTGAATAATCTCTCTCCTTCCACTGTCACATTCAGCTGTAGCTACCACATACCATCAAAGAGGTCAGGCCTCCTAGCATTATAACCCATCATTTACTATTTATATACAGCCATTAACCTCAAAGTCATCCGTGACATTTGAATTGTTTAGTCATAGGAAGTTTTCAGGTTCAGACCGTTTTTCTTGGAACTCCACGCATCACAGACACTGGCTGGTTATTTACCAAACCCATTTCCTTTCTTCATAGGCACCTCTTCTGACCTCATTTGCAGTAGATGGGACTGTGTGGATGGAAGTGATTTACACCACTTCCAGATTCAACCCGTAAAAATATCTCTTGCATAATCTTTCACTTTCTTCTGACAGCCAGAAGAAAACCCATCAGGAGACCCTGATGCCCTATGAGGTAAAAATGCTCTAAAAAAGAGTGTGGGCCCTGCATTACTATATGGAGGGCCACCTACCAAACACCCTCTTGAAACTATTGCATAAGCTGGCACTAGATTTGTGTTATATTAAGCTACTAAGCTTTAGGGGTTGGTAGTTACAGCAGTTAACCCTCCTGATTTAATATATCCTAGATTTTTATTTCAGGCCTGAGCTAGGCCTCATTTACCACTCCCAGTTTCTTTCTACTGCTCTCTGATGTAGTCATTTATGAAAGGCTTTTTTTTTAAGAATGTGTAATCTAAAGAGGGAAAGGAGTCAGGTTCTAAACAAAACTTCTCAGAAGAATATTTGACCCCTTTGCTAATTTATCTGCTACATCTATCACGACAAACTGCCTCATCCTTTAAAAAGTATGTGAGCTGGAATCACACAACCTTTGTGACTGAACACATCACCAACTACTTGGCAGAAGAAAAGTAAATTTTTTCTGGAAGATCGTACTTTAAACTTCAAAAATTACTCCAGACAAAGAAGCATGAAACGTAAGATCACAATAACACACATACACTCATACACACACATAGAATGAAAGCACCAGAAGAAAATGTCGATATAAACATTAAGCTATAGTATCAGATCCACAAGGACAGCAGATATTGGAATTATCAGACCCATGTTTAATATGTTTAAAGAAATAAAGTACTGAAAGTATAGTTATGATATACTATATTACTGTTCAGCAAATATTTACTACTCCTCTTTGTGAATGTGTATATGACATTGGTTGTATCTGAGCTAGGCTACAGAAATATGACTGAAAATGTTTTCTGGCTCCTCCTTGAGAGGGGTATACTTCCATATCTCCATTCCATTGATTCTGGACTTGGTCATTGGCATGCTTTGTTCAATAGAAGATTAGTGAAAGTGACAGTTTACCAGTTCCTAATGCAGGTCTTAAGAGTCATAGTGTGTTTCCACCCGCCCTACTGGGAAATTTAGATTTCTGCCATAAGAAGAATATGTTGTAGGTTGTCACTGCCCCCTCAGCCGGTGTCCCAAAATGAGACACATGCGAAGATGTGAATTTGACTCAAAGCCTGCAGCAGTTTTCTCTAATCAAAACTTGAAGCAGAACTTTCTCTAATCACACAAAGGCATTGTATTGGCTAGCAATTGTATTGTTCATTTCATTATTCATTAAGTGTGTTATATATAATTTATGTGCTATTTTGTATTTATAATATATCATTATAATGGTGATAATAATGATAATAATATTACAGTAATGAAGGCAAATATTCCTATATGTTTCAACAGCTAAAATATCCATATTCCTTCACCAGTGCATAGAATGTGAGGCATTTAGGCATTTCAGTCCATCAAGGTCAACAGCTATGTAGTCAAAAAGAGTAGAAGGAAATGCTCTACTTCTGTGAGCTAGTCTCCATCAAGGAAAGGCTGAAAGTGACCATGGTTATGCTAGAACAAGCTCTGATTTAGAAGTGAAAATCATCTATCCCTTACATGGGACTATTTTAACTTGTTGTGCTTTAAGAGTGTAGAGTTTAAAAAAAAATGTCAATAAAGAGATCTGTGGTACTCTTCAGTCAGTGTTCTGAGAATAAAAAATGAGTATACTTTTAATGCTTGCTTTTGAATAAATAGAATGCATGAATACATATGTGTTTCTATGTATGTGTGAATGTACATCTGGATGTTTGCTGTCTCTGAGCTAGGATACTGAAATATGGCTGAAAACGTTTACTAGTTCCTTCCTTAAACAATTTCAACTGATTCTGGTTAGAAACTGAAGAATCAGGGCAACCGTCTGAAAATAAATATTCTTCTGGAACACTTTCAGGAAAAAGAAGAAATTTGATGACCCAATTTGTGCCTACACTGCATTGCCAGGTATTGACTTTTCCCTGAAAGTACAAGTCAGCTAAACCCTAATTGCCCTGTACCATTCACACTGGGGACCCTTGTGTGGCTGGTTCTTATTTCTTCTCATACCAGTTCTCTGACTCCAGTCTAGAAAAGCCTATCTTCCTTTACTCAAAAGCTGATTTTCTTAACTTGGTAAAGGAGCAGTCATGTTTCTAAGACAGATTTGGAAAACATAGGAAATAAATGACAACCTGGATTTATTCTACAGGTTTCTGACCACACGGTACATAATGTCATGTATTTAACTTTGAACGTGGCATCAATATGCTTGCCTTTCCATTGTCTGTTTTCTGCATGTGCCTAAATGTCACCTTGCAACTGTCAAAGAGTTTGTATAATTACAAGTACAAAGGAGCAAAGAGAAACTTAACTCTTCATATATGAAACGATGAGAGTTGTGTGATTAAAAATAGTTTATAGAATAATCCTGAAATCAACAGGAAGGGCTATATTTGATGTACATGTGGTATGATCTTAAAGACCCACATCACCTGTGACAAAGAAAAAAAGAAAAACAAATTAAGCAATAATTTGAATTTAATGGAGTTTTAATAATTTAATTGTATTATTTATTAACATATATCTAACAAAATTTACCATTTTAACCATTTTTAAGTGTACAGTTCAGTGTCATTAAGTATATTCATGGTGTTGTGCGACCAACACCACCAGCCATCTCCAGACCTTTTTTTTATGTTCCTTAACTGAAACTCCATATTCATTAAAACAGTAACTCCTCATTCCCTACTCCTCGCAGCCCCTGGCAAATGCCATTCTTCTTCCTGTCTCTATGAATTTCACTGCTCTAGATATCTCATATAAGTTAAATTGTGTGATTTTGGTCCTTTTGTGCCTGGCTTATTCACATAGTATAATTTCTTTATATTTCATCCATGTTGTAGCATGTGTCAGGATATCATTTCTTTTTATGGTCAAATAACATTCCATCATATGTATATACCATATTTTGTAATCCACTCATCTGTTAATTAACATTTGTGCTTTTTCACCTTTTGGCTATTGTAAATACAGCTGCAATAAACATTTGAGCACAGGTATCCCTTTGACATCATGATTTCCATCCCTCTCGGTATATTCCCAGCAGTGGAATAGCTGGGTCACGTGGTAGTTCCATCTGTAATTGTTTGAAGACCCTCCAAACTATTTTCCTTAAAGGCAGCACCATTTTGCAGTCCCACCAACAGTGTAGGAGGGTTCCTTTTCTTCACAATCTCACCAGCATTTATCATTCTGTGCTTTGGATATTAGCCATCCTAACTAGAGTGAGAAGATATCTCAGTGTGGTTTTAATTTGCAATTCTAGAATGCTGAGTGATGTTGAGCATTTTTCATGTGTCTGTTGGCCATTTGTATATCTTCCTTTGCATAATGCCTATTCAGCTCCTTTGCCCATTTTCCAATTGGCTTATTTGTTTTTTTGCTGGTAAGTTGTATGAGTTCCTTGGTGTGAGGAAAATAGGATAATTTAGTCAGGATCCCATGGCTCAGGTCTGGATGGGGGTTTGAACAGCACATTTCTTGTAAACAAGTTGTGTGGATAGAGTTAGTGTGCATGTTCACCAATGTATCTTTTTAGCTTTGTAGCTATTGTGTGTTCTGCAGTTTGTGAAGCTGGCTGGCAGAGAGCTCCATCTAAAAATACAGCATGTTTACTCTGCTGGCAGCGGCTTGTTTTCAGTTTTTCTTTGGACTTTGTTTGCAGCAGTTGAATTTTTGAGTTTCTCTTTGTGCTGCCTAGCTCCTAGATGTGTGTGTGTGCTGAATAAAGACTATCCCTTCTTCAACCAAGACTCCAAGGACCTTTTGCCAGTAACCTTGCTCACAGACCTGCATGTGGAGGATGTGTGACCCAGTCTGAGAAACGGCTTAAGGGGTCTGGGAGCTTCAGACCCTAGCCCTAGCTTTACACTTGGATATTCTGGATAATAATCTTTGTTAGATGTATATTTTGGAAATATTTTCTCATACTCTATTGGTTGTCTTTTCACTCTGTTAATTGTTTCTTTTGCTGTGCAGAAGCTTTTTAGTTTGATATAACACCATTTGATTCTTTTTCCTTTGGTTGCCTGTGCTATTGGGGTCTTATTCATGAAGTCTGTGCCCAATTCTACTTCCTGGAGTGTTTCCCCTATGTTTCCTGTAAGGAATTTTATTGTTTCAGGGTGTATATTTAATTCCATAATCCATTTTTAGTTGATTTTGGTATGTGGTGAGAGGTATGGCTCTAGACTCATTCCTCTGCATACGGATATCCAGTTTTCCCAGTACAATTTCATGAAGAGGCAGTCTCTTCCCCAGTGTGTAGACTTGGTGCTTTTGTCAAATATCAGATGGCTGTAGGTGTATGGGTTGATTTCTGGATTCTCTATTCTGTTCCATTTATCTGTTTGTCTGTTTTTATGCCAGTACCGTGCTGTTTTGGTTATTATAGCTTTGTGGTATAGTTTAAAGTTAGGTAGTGTTATACCTCCAGGTTTCATTTTTTGCTCATAATTGTTTGGCTATTGGTGGTCTTTTGTTATTCCATATAAATGTTAGGATAGGTTTTTTTTTTCCATTTCAGAGAAAAATATCATTGGAATTTTGATGGGGTTTGCATAGAATCTGTAGATCATTTTGGGTAGTATGGACATTTTCACAATGTTAATTCTCCCAATCCAAGAGCATGGGATATCTTTCCATCTTCTTGTGTCCTCGTGTCCTCTTCAATGTCTCTCAACACTGGTTTGTCGTTCTCACTGTAGAGATTTTTCACATTCTTGGTTAACTTGATTCCTAAGTATTTTATATTTTTGGTAGCTATTGTAAATGGGTTAGCATTCTTGATTTCCTTTTCTGCATGTTCACTATTGGAGTATAGAAATACTACTAAATATTCTGTGTTGATTTTGTATCCTGCAACTTTGCTGAAATCATTTATCAACTCTAAGGGTTTTTCTGCACAGGATTTAGGCTTTCTTTTTTTTATTTTTTTTTATATTGTCAACATACAATGTAGTTGATTATTATGTCCCATCACCGAAACCTCCCTCCCTCCTCCCTCTCCACCCGCACACCCAAGGGTGTCCCCCCCATTTGCTTGTTGTAAGAACTTCAAAAAAAAATTGTGGTTGTTATATCTTCCTCTCCCCCCCCCCTGGTATTTTTTTTTTTTTTGTGGTTGTTGTTTGTCTGTTTTTGTGTGTGTGTGTGAGAGTGTGTGTGTGTGTGTGAGATTGTGTGTGTGTGTGTATGTATGTGTGTGAATTGATTCATTCACCTTTAGCTCCCTCCAATAAGTGAAATCATGTGGTATTTCTTTTTCACTGCCTGACTCATTTCACTTAATATTATTCTTTCAAGGTCCATCCATGTTGTTGCAAATGGCAGTATTTCATTCGTTTTTATAGCTGAGTAGTATTCCATTGTGTAGATATACCACATTTTCCGTATCCACTCATCCGATGATGGACATTTGGGCTGATTCCAGCTCTTGGCTATTGTGAAGAGTGCTGCAATGAACATTGGGAAACAAGTAAACCTTCGACTTGATGATTTCCATTCCTTTGGATATATTCCCAGCAGTGAAATAGCTGGGTCATATGGTAGATCAATCTGCAACTGTTTGAGGAACCTCCAAACCATTTTCCATAGGGGTTGCACCATTATGCATTCCCACCAACAATGTAAGAGAGTTCCTTTTTCTCCGCAACCACGCCAGCATTTATCGTTCAGCGTCTTTTGGATTTTAGCCATCCTAACTGGGGTGAGATGGTATCTCAGTGTGGTTTTGATTTGCATTTCCCGGATGCTGAGTGATGTTGAGCATTTTTTCATATGACTGTTGGCCATTTGCATATCTTCTTTAGAGAAATGCCTACTTAGCTCTTTTGCCCATTTTTTAATTGGGTTGCTTGTTTTTTCCTTGTAAAGTTGTTTGAGTTCCTTATATATTCTGGATATTAGTCCTTTGTCAGATATGTATTTTGCAAATATTTTCTCCCACTCTGTTGGCTGTCTTTTAGCTCTGTTAATTGTTTCTTTTGCTGTGCAGAAACTTTTCAGTTTGATATAGTCCCATTTGTTTATTTTTCCTTTGGTTGCCCATGCTTTTGGGGTCATATTCATGAAGTCTGTGCCCAGCCCTATTTGCTGAAGGGTTTCTCCTATATTTTCTTTAATAAGTTTTATTGTTTCAGGGTGTATATTTAAATCCTTAATCCATTTTGAGTTGATTTTAGTAAATGGTGAGAGATGTGGGTCTAGTTTCAATCTCCTGCAAATGGATAACCAGTTATCCCAGCACCCTTTGCTGAAGAGGGAGTCCCGACCCCAGTGAATAGACTTAATGCCTTTGTCGAAGATCAAATGGCAGTAAGTGCGTGGGTTGATTTCAGGGTGCTCTATTCTATTCCATTGATCAGAGTCTCTGTTATTATACCAATACCATGCTGTTTTGGTTATTATAGCTTTGTAGTATAGTTTAAAGTCAGGTAGAGTAATACCTCCAGCTTTATTTTTTTTGCTCAGCGTTGCTTTGGCTATTCGTGGTCTTTTGTTATTCCAGATAAATAACTGTATAGTTCTTTCCATTTCTGTGAGAAATGTCATAGGAATTTTGATGGGGATTGCATTAAATTTGTATATCACTTTGGGTAGTATAGTCATTTTCACTATATTGATTCTTCCAATCCAGGAGCATGGGATGTCTTTCCATCTTCTTGTATCCTCTCTAATTTCTCTCAGGAGTGGTTTATAGTTCTCATTATAGAGATTTTTCACATCCTTAGTTAGTTCAATTCCTAAGTATTTTATTTTTTTGGTGGCTATTGTAAATGGGCAGGCTTTCTTGATTTCTCTTTCTGCTTGTTCACTATTGGTGAAAAGAAATGCTACTGATTTTTGTGTGTTGATTTTGTATCCTGCTACTGTGCTGAACTCTTTTATCACCTCTAAGAGTTTTTTAATAGATGATTTGGGCTGTTCGATATATAGGATCATATCGTCTGCAAACAGGGACAGTTTGACTTCCTCCTTTCCAATCTGAATGCCCTTTATTTCCTTCTCTTCTCTGATTGCTCTGGCTAATACTTCCAAAACTATGTTGAATAGGAGTGGTGAGAGTGGGCATCCTTGTCTGGTTCCTGTTCTTAAAGGAAAAGCTTTCAGTTTTTCCCCATTCAGGATGATATTGGCCGTGGGTTTATTGTATATGGCTTTAATTATGTTGAGATATTTTCCGTCTATACCTAATTTATAAAGGGTCTTTGTCATGAATGAGTGTTGGATTTTATCAAATGCTTTTTCGGCGTCAATAGAGATGATCATATGGTCCTTGTGTTTGATTTTATTAATATGGTGGATCACATTTATTGATTTGCATATGTTGAACCAACCTTGCTTCCCTGGGATGAATCCCACTTGATCGTGATGAATGATCTTGCATATGTGTTGTTGTATTCTGTTTGCTAATATTTTATTGAGGATTTTAGCATCTATATTCATCAAGGATATTGGCCTGTAGTTTTCTTTCTTCGTTATATCTTTACCTGGTTTTGGTATCAGGATGATGTTTGCTTCATAGAATGTGTTTGGAAGCTTTGCTTCTGTTTCAATCTTTTGGAATAGTTTGTATAGAATCGGTGTCAATTCTTCTTTGAATGTTTGGTAAAATTCTGCTGTGAATCCATCTGGTCCCGGGCTTTTCTTTGTTGGGAGCTTTCTGATAACATCTTCAATCTCCCTTATTGTTATTGGCCTATTCAGGTTTTCTATATCTTCATGGTTTAATTTTGGAAGCTTGTGTGAGTCCAGAAATTTGTCCATTTCCTCTAGGTTTTCGAACTTGTTGGCATATAGCTGTTTATAGTAGTCTCGGATGATTCCTTGTATTTCATTTGGGTCAGTTGTAATATCACCTTTTTCATTTCTAATTTTTGTTATTTGAATCTTCTCTCTTCTTTTTTTTGTTAGCCATGCAAGTGGTTTGTCAATTTTATTTATCTTTTCAAAAAACCAACTTTTTGATTCGTTGATCTTTTGTATTGTTTTTTGGGATTCAAATTCATTAAGTTCTGCTCTGATCTTGATGATTTCTTTCCTTCTGCTAACGTTAGGTTTGGATTGTTCTTGTTTTTCTAGTTCTTTAAGGCGCATTATTAGATTGTTCACTTGCCAGCTTTCCATTTTTCTGAGGTAGGCATTTAATGCAATAAATTTCCCCCTTAGTACTGCCTTTGCTGTATCCCACAAGTTTTGGTATGATGTATCATTATTTTCATTAGTTTCAATAAATTTTTTTATTTCCTGCTTGATTTCTTCTTGGACCCATGTATCATTAAGTAGAATGCTGTTTAATTTCCATGTGTTTGTATACTTTCCAGAGTTTTGTTTATTATTGATTTCTAGTTTTAATCCATTGTGGTCTGAGAAAATACATGGGATAATTCCAATTTTTTTGAATTTGGTGAGACTTGATTTGTGTCCTAATATGTGATCTATCCTGGAGAATGATCCATGTGCTGATGAGAAGAATGAATATTCTGAGGTTGTTGGATGGAATGTTCTGTAGATATCTGCCAAGTCCAATTGGTCTAGAGTATTGTTAAGATCTTGTGTTTCTCTGCTAATTCTTTGCCTAGTTGATCTGTCCAATATTGACAGTGGGGTGTTCAGGTCCCCTGCTATTATAGTATTAGTGTCTATTTCCTTTTTTAGTTCTAATAGAGTTTGTTTTATAAATCTGGCTGCTCCAACATTGGGTGCATACATATTTATGATTGTTATGTCTTCTTGATGCATCAGTCCTTTTATCATTATGTAGTGACCCTCATTGTCTCTTTTTATGGATTTTAGTTTAAAGTCTATTTTGTCTGATATGAGTATAGCTACTCCAGCTCATTTTTCTTTTCTGTTTGCATGGTAAATATTTTTCCATCCTTTCACTCTTAATCTATGTGAGTCTTTATGGGTGAGGTGAGTCTCTTGTAGGCAGCATATAGTTGGGTCCATCTTTCTTATCCAGTCAGCCAATCTGTGTCTTTTGATTGGTGAATTTAAACCCTTGACATTAAGGGTTATTATTGAGAGGTGTTGCTTTATTCCTAGCATTTAATTAGATCTTTGACCTCTGCAGAAAGTCTGCTCCACCCTACCAGTCCCGTAAGGTGTGTGTGTTCTGCATCTTGCTATCGGGGCGTTTTCACACTCTGTGAACACTAGGTGGGGCTATTGAGCCTTGCGAAATGTTCCCGCAGGGTGTGTATTTATTGTTATTTATTTTTTTCCCAGACTCCGCCTCCTTTTGCCGGACCCCTCCCCACTCTCTGTGCTCAGGACAGGGCTGAGGCGTGTCTTCTACAAATCTTGTCTTTCATCTGAGACATCAAAGCTGTGCCCTGCCCCGCCCTGCCCAGAAGGTGTCCAGTCTCTCCACCTGCCGGGTGTGAACTCCTCGGGGGAGGGTCCCTCAGCACACAGTTCCTGTTTGACCCCCCCATCATGGGTCTGCCCTCCGGCAGAGCTCTCCCGTAGCTTCAATGTACCTCCAGAGCACTCCGGGCTCCCCTCTCCCAGCCAGAAGTCAGTTAGGGGTTCTTCCAAACTGAGGCCCAGAGAGATGGTATGTGCCTCCCGGACATAGGGAGTTTATCTGGGGCCGACACCCAGGGTGTGGTGGAGAGACGATCTGGGCGGGCTCCTCTTCCCTGCCTTCCCGATGCTGGCCGGGGGCTCCCGACGCTACCAGCCCCGTCAGAGATCCGCGGGGAAAGTGGGATTGTAGGCCGGTCCACAGGCCCCAGGGTGCCCCGCGTCGAGGTAAGCAAATGGCACGTCTCAGTGAGGATCCGCGCCAAGCAGAGATGGCTGGCCTGCCTGCTCTAAGCCGGCCGTCTCCGTCCCCACCCGAGAAAATGGAGGCAGCTCTGTTGCGGGCGCCTAGCCTGGTGTGTTAGGCGGGAGCCAGGCGGGGGGGGGGGGGGGGGGGGGCCCCCCCCCCCC